>NW_010328453.1:0-37004 GCF_000700745.2 Antrostomus carolinensis
AAGCCTTGCCATGCAAACCCAATACACTTACCAAATAGCTTATCTATATATTCCCCATCTTTTGATTTTATTTACATAAAGTTACTACTAAATGTTATGGATTCTGATAGAAAGAATCAGAAGGAAGAGAACATAGCCAGGCCTTAGAAAAGAAAATGAATATAATATAAAGGGTCGAGTTTTTAAGTTTTGTGTATTCCTCCTTCCCTGATGTGTTGATCCCTTTAGATAGCAGATAACATTTCATCTCAAAACTGAAACACATACAGACATAGGAAGGCAAGCATCTGGGGCAGCAGAACAGGGGCTGTCTGAGAGAAGTGCATGGTTATGACCTCCTTTACCATGTTTTCAACTTCCAGAGTTGCAAAAGCAACTCAATTAGTGAGTTATTGTCGATTAGCTGCACCATACTAATTGACTTGCTGCACCCTCTTATCTTGTTCCCCTTATGACACCAGGCTGTTAATGGGAAGTACTGCAAGAACTCAGTTGCCCTGAGGAAGTGGGAACTTGAAATACTGAAAAATGTGTGAACCAGTCATGTAGAGCATGGCTCCTGAATCAATGTGTTTTGGAATTACCTTTCCCAACTTGCAGCTTGAGCAGGTTAAGCTGACCTGAGTGCAGCTGCCATCAGAAGGGGTAGTCCCATGGGCTTTCCCACCTGCAGCACTAACCATTGTGTGGTAAGTCAGGCTGGGAGACAGCTGCTTCTTTCTACATCAGCTCATACTTCTAACAGCTGAAGCCGCTCGCTAAATTGCATCCCAGGGTACTGGGGTTCCTACTTTCACCACTTACAAACAAATGTGGAAACCTTTTGAACAATGGCTAAAGAACTGTACCTTCTACAGTGACACGTTGAGCTCTGGTTGACACAGAGGCACCTCTCCATCAACGCTTTTGGGCTCTGGTTTGTTCTTCTTTCACCTTTTTGTTATTTCTCTTGGACGTGCCCTTATAGTCAGAAAATCTCTCTTCTGTTGCCATCCATTTTCACCATGGTTGTGTGCAAACATCATTCGACATCCCTTTTGCCAGAACTGGGGAGAAGGGTGAGCTACTTATTTGTACAGTATCTTTGCATGTTCTATGAATTTACCTCATCTATACTATTTAAAATATTTTCTCTTGCCTGGAATCTGTGGGGCCTCAGTAGAATTTTTAGCATCTCTGTTCTTGCTTGGGAAAGAGAAACCATGTATAGGAAGGTCTGATACAATGTAATTACATATAATTGTCTTAGCCTCAAATGGCATCACCGGAGGTAGTTTTCAATTGTCCTTCATTTAGATTGAAAAACCTTTCTGTGAAATGAAACATACTTCAGTCTGGTTTGGTGTTTGATCTACATGGAGGAATATTTTTTTCATAATACAGTTAAAGTCTGATAGTCAGATATGAGGAGTATATTAGAGTCTGGCATAGGACTATCATCTATCTCGTATTTGTAATTTCTCCCAAATTTTAGTTTTACTTTCTCCTAAAAACCCACCACACACAAGCTTGAAAAAGCATTGAATCCAGGGAAGTCTGCAGTCTCAGGAAACTGAGGAATGTTCTAATTGCAGTGTTCAGCATAAAAGTATCATTCCACCTTGGACCTCAGCTACTTACACTTTTGCTTGGGGTAATGGTGTCCCAATCTTCCTTGGAGTCTTTAATTGCTGAACGAAACAGATACTGTGCCATTCTCCAAAGAAGTAGCAAGAAACAGAATGATCCATAGATTAAGCTCAGTATGGAGAGGAGGCTTTTGGACATGTGATTTAGATTCTTGTGGCATTACTGCTGGAGATGTATGCTGCAAGCAAGAGAGAGATTACCTTGGTACAGGAATAATAAATTTTTAGTCTTCCACCTGTTTCTTTCAATGACTGATGCTGTTAATCCTTGAGTCTCAGCTGGATAAAAAAATGGTAGTTGCACTGTGGAAGAGCCTGCTGAGAAGGGAAACAGGGAGCAGTAGCACCTTCCCTCTCTGCCTACAAGGGCTTCAGTCTGGAGAGATAATTGCTGACTCTTCTCACATGTTGATTTGAGTCTGCATTTTTCCTATAGCTTTCCTGATACGATAGAGCAGTGATTTGCAGCAAGGCACTAGATGTGCTTACCATTTGCTTGCCTAAATTCTGCAATGGGGTGAGTTGGTCAGACCAAGAGACAGAGCAGTATGTTCTATAGGCGCATCTCCCAATAATAGGCTGTGTAAATCTCCTAAGAAGTGAGCTCAGAATTTTGGAGGATAAACATATGACTCTTCAGGGACAAAGAGGACTTTTTGCTCAAAGTGAGAGCACAGTGAAAGCATAAATCCTTAAAGAGCTAGAGTGGTCCTTTGGAAAACATCACCTAACATTTCAGGAATGAATGAATGCATCTTTGAAGAGAGGAGGGAAGAACTGTTTGGTTTAGGTTTGCGGGTGCCTAAAATTAGAGGGGAATTATTCTGCTGTTGAATTTCCAGCTCTCTTATGTGTCTGGGATGGCACATGTATGCGTGTGCGTTTTATAATTCTGTCTCTGGGGTGAGATATATTGATTTTTTTCTATGAAGTAGCTTGCTTTTAGTTTAAGTGGCTTGCAGTGAAAAGGCTATATTGTAGAAAATATATATAAATTTTTAAGTAGCTCTGTTGGATTGTAAAATTCAGCAAAGCAAAAACATCTGCAATGACTGAGAGAGCTATTGCAGATTACCAAGATTGCAAAAATTGAGTATAAATAGACAGACAATGAAAGAGCAAAGGCAATAAGTCACAGAATATATTGACCACAGCACTTAATTTGATTACTCCACTCACTATTTACAACTTGTGTTAACCTATTGCATAATAGAAATACCGAAATCCTAGCAAGCAACTAATCTTTTTGCATTATGGTAGAAGGTGTAAGGAGTAGCTGAATCTAGATTAATGGGACCCTAATTAATTCTGTTTTTATTTTTCGTTTGATGAGGTGGTGGTTTGACTGTTTTAATCTTGCGAAGTTCTGTGAAAATATTTATTAGTGCAATCCATTTATGAGTCCTGGGTGTAGCAGTTAATAGTAAAACCAAATTCTGCTGAAGTGTTTGGTTTTTTTCCTCTGGTTTGTGTTTTTGGTAAAAATGATGTAATTTTTCACTAGATTTTGTACATTTCATTCCATTTCAGAAACATTTTGTGAGTGATAGCTAAAGCTAGGACTCTCAAGCTCAAGGAATACTATTCTAATGCTCCTTGTTTTCTTACTTAGTGTCACTGTTTGTGTCCATATTGGGTGCTGTATGGTTTAGGCTTCATCAAGAGGGAAATCTTTAGGCCTCAAAAATCAACTGTACAGGTTTGTTGTTTGGTTTACTAATAAATAAATAAATAAATAAATAAAGAATGAATTTCTGAAAAGTTAGAAGGGTGAATCCAGCCCAGTGGTGAGGTTACCTTAGATGGGGGAAATCCTGCCATGGGGTGGAACAGTTCTTGCCTAACAAAAAGGAAGCAGCAGCAGAGGTAAGAGGAGGAAATGGTGTCATCCTGGCCTCAGAGGAAAGGCAAAGTCCAGAGTCACCGTTCTCTGTGAAATTTAAGCTTGAAGGTATATTTGTCTGTGGACTGCTGTCTTGGACATCACAGCTCATCTGAAGAGTCCGGCAGGGGAACAAGTAGAAGCGGCATGCTTTTAAAGTGAACAGGGTCCGCTGATAGAGTGAATTGAGTTTGCTCAGTTCTGGATTGACCAGTATAATATTCAACCGATCTGTCAAAATACAAACAAATGAATTTACCTGCTACAGTACTGCGGGACCCCAAATCATATAGCAGGTCTATACATTGAAATCAGTGCTTGACACTGTAATTGTAAATACATATTGAACCACTGAATTCTGTGAGCGAAATACAGTGCTTGCAACAGCCTGGGTAATGAGACGCTGTATCCTTTAGGAAGGCTACCTCTTGCTAGTGATCTTCTTTGAGGCAATCATTTTTTAGGAAGCTTGAGACTGTATCAAACAGACCACATTTTGAACTCACAACAGACTGTGGGGCATAAGGTGCTGAACAGAGATGCATGTTAACTACCTCCATAAAGCATCCAGTTCTTTTTAGAGGACAGTGTTTATGATGGGCCTGAGACTTTTTTCTCAATGAATTGTGGGCAGTGGCAGACCACTTGTGATCAATATCTAGTTCTTTGCTGATGCTTTTTCTTCCAACTTCTGAGCTACAAGGATGATGCTGGGAAGGGGAATTACATGTCACTCTGGGCCCTTGGGGTCTGCCAGAGAAGCTAGCAATGGCTTTGTTCTTCCTTCCAAAGGACAAAACTATGAGGGACATGGACAGAGAAGATGCTTATTGTTGTGTCATAATTGTACCTAGTCTAGTAGGAGCAGTACAGTTCAAAAATCATAGGATGTAGCCAAGGGTACATATTTTCAAATGGAATTATTCCCAGCCCAAGTTCAGAACATGTTAGGCCAGAAGCTGAACAACCTGCATTAGATCCAGCCTGTTTGAGTTGTAAGATGCTGTAAGGCTTATCTGCTCACCCAGTTCCCCAAGCAATTCCTGTTGCCTATGCCAGGTTGTTCTCCTTTGCTTGAGAGGAGCTGTGGGTTTGCAGCTTACAGATGTGTAAATCCAGCCTTGGATGTCAAATATAAAAATGAGATTTATCATCTACAGTTGGGAGATGCTTAATATTGGTATCTCAGTTTGAAGCTTTAATTTGGCTTAAGTCTATTTACCAGGCTTATAATAGGATATATTATTTTGACCTTTAGGTTTTTGGTGGGTTGTTTTTTTGGGTTTGTTTTTTTTTTTTTTTACTTGGAAAACCCCCAAACTCAGCAAGTTCCAGTGTGGTCGCTACAATGATGTGTCTGAAATTAGAATTTCCTTTTTTCTGTTCTTCCTTCCTATGTAAACATAATTGTTGAAATTAAGTGCTTCTACATCCTCTTGCGGTATTGTGCTCTGCTGAGTAAGGACAATTTTAGAACAGAGTGACATAACCCATTAGATTCTCCTCTGCTTTTATTAATCTGATTTTAAAGCTCCATATTATTTTGAGTCCTGTTGGCTTTACCTTTAATTACTTACATCATGTTGGTCTGTCATTCCCTTAGGAGAAGTTTGAATGCTGACTTTATCCAGTAACTTAAATTGTTCCAAACCCATCCATGTTGTTGAGACCTAGCTCCATTGCAACGTGATCCACAGAGTCCATGTTAGGCAGAGGAATGTATTGATTTAGTGTATGTCAGTGTGAATCATACTCAAGGAGTCCAAACTTCTACTATACATAAACAGTGAATTTTTCCACAGCTGTACCCTCACCCTGTGTTCTTGTACCAGCCTTCAGAGCACGGTGTGGCCGTGAGCCTCCCCCAGCTCCATCTTGGGCCTCTCACAAGATTGTCTCTTGGTTCTTTATGAACTGCATCAGCATTTGGCTGAGCTTAAGATCTGAGTTTTGGCATTTTTCTCTAGTTTAGTTCCTTGTTTCTCTGCTACCTGGGTATTTAAAAAAAAGAAAGAAAGAAAAAAGATAAGAGCTTGGTGGGGAGGGTGGATAGGGACATGTCATGGGAGAACAGAGTTCTTGACATCAAAACTAGGAGGCAAAGATGTGTAGCCATTTGCTGTGAGTGAAAGGACTATGAATTATTTGGCTAACATCTTGCTGCTTTTGACAACCACTTACTGTGAGATCCACATTGACACATACTTTGAAAGGAGAAGGTAAAAAAAAATTAGAAGAAAGCGCTTTTTTTCCTGATTACCAGCTGACTTTTTCGGATGCTGAAACTACAGCCCTCTCTCCACTCTTGTCTGTGGGGGTCTTTGTGTTGAAAGATGATTCAAATTCAGTCTTCAAATAGCAAGGGGGAGCTGAGGGAGGATTGCTTGTTGTAGGGCTCAGGAGGCATGAGCCCCCCAGACACTTGCTATTTAAAGAATTCTTTAACCTGAAACACATGGGATTCATCCGCACCTTGGGCTAGAGCTGCACCGCTGGCATCCTTTCAGAGTAGTGCCGTTACTGTGGTGTAGTGGCTGTTCTTCTCTGTTGATTAGCTGTGCATTGTGCTTGGCTTCCCATCTAATCTTGAGATTATACTCTTATTGAACAGAGGAACAATGTTTGTACTTGAGACTGGACATCCAGGAATGATCCTTCTTGGGCCAAGGTGGTGTTTGCCTCCTAGAACCCAGCCTGGCTTCTGTTCTGTATCCCAAAAAAGTGATAAGCCTGTTTCCAGTAACTAGAGACTTCCTTGAGTGTGCAGCACTCAGCTTCTTTAGTGCAGTATAATATCTACATCATCTCTACACTAATTCACTGAGTCTATTATTTAGGAAAGCTGTTTTTCCAGATGTGGATACTGTCAGAATAGGAAGGGGAGTGGGGGGAACAAAACCAAACACTAACATTATTATTTAAGGTAGCGTACACACTGAAGTGTAAAAATGTGCTGAATCTCATGTTTATCTTACATGCTGCTCTGCATCTGCCTGACCTAATTCAGTATGTGTCAACTTTCTACCAGCTTTTACATAAAATGTTACTGTACTATCTTGAAGACAAGACAGTGAGCAGATAAAACATCCTAGCTGAGTCCACAAAGAGAGATCCAAACCCTTCCTCCAGAATGCAGTAAAGTAGCAGTTAGACACCCCTTTAATCCTCTGAAATCCGAGTTGTGACCTGGCAGGTCTCACGTGACCATTCATTTGGCAATATTACCAAATATTTATTTGACAATGTTCCGTGCTCTCAGAAACAGGGAAAGGGATTGCTTTTTTCCTTTTTTTTTGAAAGATCATGTTCATTGTCTTCATCTGACTCTTTGTTTCTTCAGAGACATCAGGGGGGCTATGGTGGGTTGACACCAACCAGCAGCTAAGCTCCACCCAGCCACTTGTTCCCCCATAGGGGAGAGAATAGGGGGAGCAAAAGCCAGAAAACTCATGAGTGAAGGCTGCATCTGGAGCTGTTTGAGATACCCCAGGGTATTTTGTCTTGCCTCCAGCTGCCAGACCAGAGGGACCTGGCTCTTCCATAGGTTGTGCATCATATCTGCCAACCATGTGGGTGTCTTATGTACCCATGAGTGTCTGAAATGGCATTTAGTGCATGGGCAGCTGAACTAACCCCCTGCTGGAGCTTCACATACCCCCAAGTGTGATGATACAGGTTCTCTTCATAGTGAGTATAAAGAAATAGGTCCTGGTGTTTCAAATTAATTTAGATTTCTGTAGCCTGCAACTACCTGTTTCTCTGTATTGAATATGACAGTTGACTAGAGGTAGAGGTTATCAAAATTGAGACATTTAAATGAGGTGAACAATTCTACACAGTCACATGCCCTTCTACAAAGGGTCCGGTAATTTCTGTGCACGTTTCTTTGGTCTTTTTAAACCTGCTGTCTTAGAGTATCACATATTTTTATACATTATTTAACAGCTGGAATACATATTCCCTTTTTATTTGTAAGGCACATTGACATACTTGTCTGTTGCACAGCAACATGTTGTAAGTAACTTCTTTTCATGACAACTGCTTTTTATGATTTCTGAGTAGGAGTGCTGGCTCGTGTATTTTCCAGATGAAAGTTGAGATGATGCCCTTATTTATAGACAGTAAAGGGAAAAGGCAGGAGGAAACTTTAGACTAATATTCAAAACTTTTATGCTGAGGGTACAGAAGGTTTAGTTATAGAATCATAGGATAATTTAGGCTGGAAAAGACCTTTAAGATGGAGTCCAACTGTAAACCTTTACATTTATTAATGTATTATTTATCATTTTATCATCTTTATAGATGCTGAAATATCTGCTTTCTTGCACACCAGGGGATAGATAACCTATGTCAACCTACTGGTCCTTTATGCTTCCAGTTTATGTGATATGATGGAAGGCCATACCAGTGGAACTCCTGAAGCAAGTGTCAGATACAGGCTTACTCTAAGGGAAAGGGCTTGTGTCAGGTTGCCATGTGGAGCAATTTCATTTGAGACAATGGTTCTCGGGGCTACAGAGCCAACTCCCTGGATGACGTGTACGGGAACGTTCATCAGTGTACAGTTTTTTAAATATTTCCTACTGTTTATGAAGGTCTTAAAATACAGAGAAAAATGGCAAGAAAATTAAAGAGACACTTGTGGAACATTTTAGGAAGATTTTCTCCCTTGGATAAGCAGTTGTTATAAAGTGGTAATTTATCACATTGAATGTTCTTCCTTTCAGCCAAGGAGTATTGCAAAGTGATATTTCCATATGAAGCACAGAATGATGATGAACTCACAATCCGAGAAGGTGATGTCGTCACACTTATCAGTAAGGTAAAAGCAGTGTTTTTCTCCTGTAAGTAGGCATCTATTTTTTTAAAATAGACATAATTCAATTGCTGTAAAATCCATCTTTGTGCCTTTGACAGTGTCCTTCCTAAAACAATGCTAGTTTGACAATGAAACATTACATAGGCTTCAGAAAGCCCTGCATCCGACTTGACTGAGCAAGTTGGCACCTGGATGGAAAAACCCAAAAACCTCAGAAAGCACATCTGGGGCAGCATTTGCTATATACTAAGCCATTTGCAATCCTAGAGGACACCTTCTTTGTCCTGAAGAATATATATGTAACAGAGGAAAAATAATCAGAGATTTGATAGGAAGAGAAACTGCAGATTTTTAAAATAAATTGTTTATATTAAGAATCCTTTAATGATTTGCCCTCAATGACTCTTTTGTTTATCTTGTCTTGAAAACTCCCTGGCTTTGCCTGATTTAGAATGTTCTTGTGTGAGTATTTAACAGTGTCTCTGATCATGAAAATAGCTTTTAAGATGCTGTTTCTGTCCATTTTATGCTTTATTGACCAGACTGATTTAACTCTCAGAGGTTGCTGGTCTCCAGGTGGATCTGTGTTCCTTGGTATACATAGATAAAGGGACAATTACTTTACTGAGGTTTCAATATGAGATTTTATTTGCTTGCTTTTTCACATTTTCTTCTTCCTGTTGCCTCTGCTGCCCCAAAATGGAAGGATACTTGTCTTTTGTAATAACCAAGCTGATGATTTGACAGAATTGGTCAGTTTTCCCAGCCATGCAGTAAGAAGTTTGCCAGTATGTTCTCCGGTATATCCCCCTGTCCTTCTACTCTTCTGCCTGTTGGTATCAGGCCACTGCAGACATTTTATTCAGTTTTCTTCAAAAGTGATATGTCACGTGTCTGTGAACAATTACATAAAACCATGCCTCTAGAGAGTGGGGGATCTCAATGGAAAAAGGCTTGGCATGTCTCCATGGATGCTGTTTTGTGCTGTGTCTGGACTAACCTGAGATACTGAAGAAACGGTGTTTAACAAGCAGTCACTTTGCAGATCTCTTTGTGGTTTGCAGACTTCATTGCAGTCAGACTTGTGGGGTTTTTTAATCTATATTTAACACATCGTTCAAAAAACAAAATTCAAGTGATGTGGAGTCCGGGTCCTTGCTGTAGAGTTCTGAAAACAGTGGGGTCTCCTCCGTGCTCTACTATGCAATATAGTAACTTTATTTTAGTCCAGATCTTCTGAAGCAGATGTCTGTTGTAACTTTCCTTTTAGTCAGCAATAACAAAGTCAGCCTCACCTTTCTGCCCACTAGTGGCTTCTGCTTCGTAAAAGTTGCCTTTTACCTGGAATTCAAATCACTGTGCTTAGAAAGTTCTTTTCAAAACCAGTTAGTGATCGATACCGCCTAAGAGGAATTAAATAGAAACATATGGAGTACTTCAGAAACTATTACCTTGGTTTTGCTTTGCTATCAGATTACAGAGTTTCTTTTAATCTATTTGCAAGAAATTGTCTTGCAGGATTTGCTTTCTATGCTGGAGAGCATTAGGCAAAATTTATCCTTCCCAATTACCTAGACCCAAGGAGAGAAGATTGTTAGTTTTAAAGAAAGAGAGGGTATCGTCGTACTTCCTACAACCACAGTTACATTATAATAAAATAATGTATTTTATTGAAATCATTAAACCAGTTATATAAATTCTCAGTATGAATAGTCCCTCATTAGGCTAAACTATTTTCACACAGTTAGATCTATAGGAATGTTGAAGACTCAAAATTTTAACTTGTACTGAATTTGCATTTAATTGAAAACAACAGCATTGGTGAGAATATGTGGAAGTAAGTGCCTGAAATAATGATTGAGTGACACAAGAATGGGAGAGAAATCTCATGTAAGTAACACAAAATGCATTACAAGAATCTTAAAAGCATGAAGATGAGATAGCACTTCAGAGGTGCTAAGGGGAAGGGGAATGACTTAAATGAGCTAAACGGTAAGTTACTAGGAGCAAAATGCATTACAAGAATCTTAAAAGCATGGAGATAGCACTTCAGAGGTGCTAAGGGGACGGGGAATCACTTAAATGAGCTAAACGGTAAGTTACTAGGAGACCTGTGTATTCGTGCACACACGTGAGAATATGTGTAAGGAAGCTGCTAGTCTGGTATTTATCTTAAAATGCTAAAACTTTATCTTGTGGAAAGAATTACAAAGAAGTGGTATAAGTAAATGCAGAATTTAAAATTACCATTTCAACAGTGCCCCACAGATTAAAGGGATAAGATTATATCAAATTTATATATTTTTTTCCAGATAAATTAGTTATAAAAGTCCCTACCTACCCAATATAAAGATCAAGCCAATTTCTTTTTTTTTTTCATGGCTTTTGCAGAATCTGTTTTAAGTTCTCACTCTGTTTTGATGGATGTTGAGATCTTGAATCAAAAGCTCATCAGACCTTTCCTGTAGGCCTCTGTGATAAGGGAATTTGAATGTCTGAGGTTTTTATGAAATAGTGAAATAGCCAAAGAATACTTTGAATGGATTCGCTGAATCACAAGTGACTTCCCTAGTCACTTGAAGAAGGTGCTGGTAAGTTTTTTTTAAACACTGAAGTGAGTCAGTAGAGGCTGATCGTTTACTAGTCAGAACGATATGTATTTTGGGAGATATAAGGGGAAGGATGGCATTATACAAGACTGATAGCCAAAAATAATTGCTGATTAAACAGCATACTGAGTCATTTTTTGATGAACTGCATAGGCTTAAATCATGGAAAAGATGCATGATGAGAGAGTCCAAACTTATGGTAGTAACAGTTGTTTTCTAATAGGTTAAAATTTACCTAAAGGACTAGAAATAAAATAGAAACTAACTTAATGTAAATGTATCCCAAAAATTTCTGGATAAGGTTTTTCTCTCCTGCTTTTCCCCAGTGAAGCAAATACCCTTGTAGATACGTAGAAAAAGTTTTATTTATTAATTACTGGAAATTAAAGTGGACAAATCGTAGACCTTTAATTCCATCATGCAAAATATTTAAATATAAAAGATCAGAAAATACTGCTCAGAATTGTAAAGGAAGGTAAAAACTTGATCTTCGAGGCAGTAAAACAGTAGACCTGGTACCTGTGCTTTGCAAAAAAGAGTCTAAGAAAAATACAACTTTGTAAGAAAGAGAACAAAAAGCAAAATACAGCAATTTTACTTGTACAGTTAAGGTGATTGTTGTGCAGTTTGATTATAAGATACATTCATAAACAGAAAGGATGTAAATGGCAAGAGGCCATGAGATTGACCCTGTAGATAATTCTTTGTAATGTCAAATATTTTTGTTCCTTAGGTAATTTTTTTAGTGTCTTCAAAATATTCCTGACAGCATTTGGATAAGGACAAGAACACTGGTAGTGACTGCACTGTGTGGCTGAAGGAGAGTGGCAAACGTGTTTTATCATGCTCAAATACCTATTTTGGTGATTGTATTTGTAATAAATAGTGTCACTTTTAAGCAACAGAAGATTCATGTGACATTTTCACGTGTCATGATTTTTTTATTCCAGCACTTTTAGACATAGCTACTGTAGGCTACTTTCCAGTGTTACTAAATTCTCTATGCAAATTCTACAAATTTCTTAGTAGCTCTAATAAGTTCTGACAAAATGCATAAGATTCTGGAGATTTCACTGGCACAGTGTGAGGAATCTATAGTAATAGCTAAATAATTTGGAAGCAAATACATCAAGCACACACAGGCAGCTGTGCACTCATTTAAAAGCAGTTTTACTTGCAAGAGTATGAAAGATTTAATTACACTGTGTCAATCTACCTGAGCTCTAGGCAGTAAAGACCACTTTGTTCCCAGGAATGAAAATCGTCTGGATAAATAAAACTAACTACTTCAAAAATCATTGCAAATTGGAAAAGCTGACAGTAATAGAAGGTTATCCTCACCTGACCCCTTATTATCGGCATAGGAGTAGTGGAGGGCAATATCAGTGGCAATTCTGTTAATTCTGAATTTACAAGATGTTGAAATTAATAGGTGTCAGTATATAAGCTGGAATAACAGTCTTGCACCTTGCTATGCATATCTGACCTGGCTGTCCCTCAGCCTTCACCTGCCTGGACTGCAAAGCCTCTCATCTCCTGCTGCTCACAGCTGAATACCTGGCATCAGTGGTAGGAATGTCTTGCACTGAAGTGATGATGGGTGAACATAATAGGGAATCCTTTCTGATTTTGCAAAGGGGCTTTCATGAGGTGATGGGAGGTGTCCAGTCTCCCTTTGGATTAATCAAAACTCTCTGAAGGATTAATGAAGTGAAAAAGAAAGCAACAGTGCTGTACAGCTTCCCAAAATCTTGCTGATGCTTTTCAAAAAGGGAAAGTTGATGCGCTGCTATCATGAGATACGCAACAGACTAATGCCTGTCACTAATGAAAGGCTTGCGTGACAGATTTTCTGGTCTAGTTATTTAATGACAGTCCAGATACTTAATGGCAATCCAATTTAATTCTGTGGTGGGGAAAAAAGAGCCATAAACTTAGTTTCTAAAAATAAGCATAATGACAATCAGTTTTTGCAAAGATAGTATTTGCTTTTGCTTTGGGTGTTATTGTTAATAAGTTACTGCGAGATTTGCAAGTTTTGTGGTTCAAAATGCTGTACATTTAGTGAGTCCCTGCCCCCAGGCACATGCAATCAATTGGTAAGACGGACAAGTAAGTACAGGCAAGTAGAAGGGTGTAAGGAAACAATGAAACGAGATTCAGTCTCGAGAGTCTCTTTCATAATGTCACGTTTTCACTGTTCCAGCAACTGCATTGTGCATTTGTTCATGTTAGGGTATGGAATCTGCCCTTACGTGGGGCGTTTAATATTTTCCAATTCTTAGGGTCGTCGTTAGGCACTTAATTTCACCCTCACTGTATTTATAGACAGTTACCTGAGTATGGTACTTTCACCAAAACAATTCTCCCAGTTTTCTCTCTTACAACATCTTTAAATGCTCATCCTGATGCGGGAGGTAATTGTCCAGAGCATTTTCTTAGCTGAGCGATTGCCAAGGCGAACTCGGCTGAATAGAGTTGTGAAGGAAAACAGCTGCTCTTACGGATGCAGGAGGCTCCTAAAGGGCTGAAATTAGTAAGTGCTATGTACAAGAGTCTTGCCAGTGAGTTGAGGCCGTGAGCAGGGGAAGGAGCAGGAACCGGACAGTGTGATAGAGGAGGACACTAGGTGATACTTAAATGAACATTTTGCTAGGTTGTGGTGCCTCTAGGGTAGAAATCTCTCTGTTTCTGCATTTGTTGCTGAAGAAGGAAGGTAAATTGCTGAATTTTTCTGTGTACTTCTAACTGCAAACAGCACACACGTATTTTATAATCCTTGGTTACAGAAATATATGGAGCAATCAGAAGACACTAAGCTTTTCTTTCAGTATGAGCAAATAGGTAGATAGTATAATGAATTTTTCCATTTTAAGATTAAATTTTCTGTATTTTCCACTCTATGGATTAAAAAAAAAAGCATGATAATATTTGAGGTCATTAAAATAAAGCTAATTGGCCAAGAAAACAGAAGTTTTCAAAGCAGAAGTATGGTAGCTTAAGGTTGTCTCTTTCAAAAGAAGTGAAGAAGTTAGTCATATTTCATGATAGTCATTCAGGTAATTTTGTTTTTCCTTGGTTGACAGCTAAAAACTTTTATTTCATTTTTAGAAATGAGTTTACTAATATAACAATACAAAAAATTGAGGTTATGCAGGGGAAAATATATGATCTGGTTTAATAAAACATAAAAATGGCTTTCTGTCAGAGCAATGGATTTTTGTTGACACTAAGTATTTGGTCACATAGATGCCCCTCTTTGGGTAATACAAGGTATTTTGAGCATCTGTAACTTTTGCAATGATCTTGCATACAGAAGCTGAAAAGAATACAGTAAGTAATCATCAAAGCTTTAAGAAAGCTTTTATGATGTTTTGTCTTTAAAGAATAGCACGTGAGCAGTAAAGGCACTTACTGCTTGCCTTTGTAAATAAATAGATATTTCCCTTAGAGAGAACAATACCATAAGGGGTCTCAGTGCATACCCTTCTCTCATGAGATAACCATGAATTATTCAACACATCTTTGGCCAGACCTACTAGCCATACCTAATCCGCCTTCTGTGCTCCTTGCCCCCTGCGCTGTGCTCAGCACCAGTTCCACCCCCCCACCCAAGACATCCCACCTCCTTAGCCGACTGAGAAACCTGCTCGTCCCGGAGCTGCTGATTTCATACAAGAAACTATTTTGCGAAGTGTGTTTGCTGAGGGTGCACTTCTACATGACTGATGGTAGGTGGCTGCTGGAAGAGGTGGTTCTTCTGCTCCTCTCTTGCCTTGCATCTGGCAGCCTTGGCCAGAGGACGCACGGGGGTACATGAGTAGGAAAGGGTGATACGAGGAGCGGCATTGCCCCTGCAGTCAGCAGCCTGCCGAGAGACGGGCACAGCGGTAGGGTCACTTTTCCCTGACGTGAAACTTTCCTCTGAAAGTTTCGGCCTAATGGGAATAAGAAGGTTTGAATTTTTGATGTGCTGCTAAGTTGTGTGGCAAGTGTGTGGGGTAAAACCTGTGTCGTTGCGTAGAAGCATGAGTGTTTCCTCATATGAGTGATAGAAAACAGTTAAATAAAACTCATGGGGACGCTGATGATAGAATAAATAGGTCCATTTTCTAAAATGGTTTGGTATACTCAGTAAGTTATAGGGAAAACAGACTGTGAGTAATTGTCCTCTCATTTTTCTTCTTGCCTGAACCTTGTCCTTGGCCAAGACTTTAAAACGTTCATAAAAATTTTAATATATAAATTTTTAACTTGTTCATATCTTGCAGCATTTCTTGGCTGCTGTGATTAGAAATGGAGCATTCGGGTCTCTGTAGAGATAAAGCCTGACAATATGTTTAATAAGGTACCAGGTGCAGCTTTCACTGTTATCTTTAGAAACATTACTGATAGAAGTTTGAGCTGAGCAATTAAATAAACCAGGATGCCTGAGTTTAGTGCAGGGGAGAGAGGAGCAGCCAGCGCTTCAGTGTTCTTGTTGATTTTTATTTTATTTTATTTTATTTTATTTTTCAAGTACATACTGAAGTTCTCTGTTCCCGTCCTTGTTATCAGTGCTTGCAGTGCTACAGCAGTGCCTTCAGAGAAGGGGATTCTGTTGTTCCTGGGAAGTCCCAGATTTGAATTTTGACAAATGGAAGTTCATACCAAGCTATATAGATGAAGTGACAGGATCCCCCATGCATGCAGTGTTTCAACATTTGCATCTTTTTAAAAGAGTTAGGTTTATTTGTAAGTGTGTTTAATACAGCCAAGCTAATCTAAAAAGGTGACACATTTTGAGATAAAAAAGGAAAGATTTTTTTTTTCTCCCCTGTGCTTACAAGAGATATCACTGAAATGCGGAGGCAGCTGGAAAATGGTGATTATTGCTCACAATGTGGGCTTTAGACTCACGGTTTAGCTTCATCCTTTCTTTTATCCTGCACGTTGAGTTCACCTGCTGGTTTGATGGCATTATCTGAAGTCCGACCTTTTCAGGGTATGGAGAGCTATTTAAAGGGAAAGTAAAAATGCACATATAGTGCCAAGTAATTAGTAATTGTAATTAGGACCTTAGTCTTAAGATGTCTGTGATGAAAATAGTAATACCATTAAATAATCCTTCAAATGTTTTGTTCTATGTTTTAATAATCTTTCTAAATACAAAAAAAAAGTAATTGTGTAAATATTATATCTTGGCTCATCAGAGGCATAAGTTATGTCTGTTACTAGCACCACCTTTAGTGTTTATGTTGGCTAATTTAGTTTTGAGTACTGGAGTGCTAGAGTTTTATAGCATGGAACGTATTTCTTTCTCCATTATATTCTATTGACTGAACATTACAAGTGAAGTGAATCCCCAGAAGAAAGTGTTTTGTAAAAACAGGAAAAATTACATTGCTTACTGAACAGATATTTCATCAAAGCATTTCAATTTCATTACTGATTAAACTATTTACTCACAGAGCTTATAAAGTCAAAAGGTTAGATCTAGCCTGAAACAGATTTAACAGAAAAAATATATCTGGTCTGCTAGATCCTCTAATGTCCTGGGTATTGGAGGTCATTCATTATTCTCAGCTGGTTTCTTTTTTGCAGGGCCCAATAACTTGGGCCAATTCTTGAACAGACTGTGTCTTCTGGAGAGAAACCTTGTTGTACCTTCAAGAAAAAAGCACTGTCTGGAAAGAGTACTGTAACCACAGCTGAAATAATGTCTGATTTCTGGCAGTCTCTCCCATTTCCTTCCACACAATGTTGACACAGTGAATTCTAAGTAGAGCCTTGGAGCTTATGGATGAAGAAAAATTTACCTGTTTGACTTCTTAAGCTTTAAAAGGTGCAGCTGGCGTTATCAGATGTAAGGTTCCCTACAGCTTCAGCATGAGAGCTGACAGGAGCTGGGCAGTAATAACGCAATGTGCGGCTGCCAGCATAGCAGAGCTGCCACATGAAAGCTCCCAGTGCAAGTGTAAGAGGTACTCATGGCTTTCTGAAAGATGCAACTTTACCAGCTCAACATTCGTCTTGATGAGGACCAACTTTACAAGGGCAGAAGGAAAGCAGACATTTGATCAATACAACTGCCAACTGCTGTGATTTTTTTTTTTTCTAAATTATGCAAGGAACTATGTATTCTAGTGGAGATTCCTGTGAAACTGTGGTATCATATGGTGAAAATTTCACTTTTTCAAACCCTGTACCATTATAGCATCTCTCAATACTCTAGTCTGAATTTTTACTTTGTAAAATTAGCTTACCAATTGTATATTTTAAGCTTAATAATCTATAACTCTTAAATTAAAAATATAATATTCATAGGCCATTTTTTTATAAGATCTCCATAAATTATGACTGTGTGTGCAAGTACATCTACTGGCATGAGCAGAAAACTCGTTATTTGAGCATTCCAAGAGTATGCGTACCACAGTACATGCTTTGCAGCCACCTTTTCTGAGGACCTGCTTGTTCTTGTTCTTGGCATTGCTTTCTGTCCTAGCTATAATGATGAAATCTGTATGATGAAATGTTTCTGTATCAGATTTTTTTTACCAGAAAAGCTGAAAATTGGGCAGTTATGTATTGATCTCTAAACCATGGCTTCATATTTTAGTAGTATCACAAAGTAACAGCAATTTCAGAGGACCAGCCCTGAGCAGTGATCGGCTCCCTCAGAAAAACAGAAGTCCTATTTGCAGATTAAAAGATTGGCCTTTTTTAGGTTTATTTCTTCAAGAGTTTACACAGCTGCAGTTATAGTCATTCATAGGACAGAAAATAAATACATAGATGGTTACTTTTGTTTTGGCACCTTGGGGAATAGGAAAAAAACTCATATTTATTTTACCAGCAACAGCCTTCCCCTTTGCTGGAAGCAGCCTGGACGTTAAGTTGGAGAAGGGAGAAATGAACTTGGGGTCATGGCACTCCCTGAAATGGTCAATCCTTCCAAAGGCAGCAAGAGACAAGGGAGCGGGCACTGCCTTGAAGACCTGGTTGTTTTGGAGGAAAAGGCAGGAAACATCCTTGCCCCTAAAATAAATGGAAAACGTGGCTGAAGCAGTACTGTTAAGCAAAACTGTTAATATAGGGTACTGTGTGCATAAGAGACCAAGCAGTGTTGTGATTCTTGCATCCAGAAGACGAAGAAGCAGGGGTCAGTGTTTTATGGCTTTCTTTAGTCAGTGTGAGAGGAGAGTGGCTACAGGATCACTGCAGTTGCTAAAAGGAGACTAAGCCGTGATCTTATGCTGTCAACCCTACTTATGTATTTCACTGTATTTCACTTGCCTTCAGTAACAGTATGAAAAATCTGGTGCTCCGAATGGCAGCTTTCTTTGCCTGTATGTTAAAATATCTTTGCATGGCTTTTGTCTGGTCTCTCTGATCATACATCTCTCTTCCTTCCCCGCCTACCTTCACCCCTACTCTTTTAGTCACCATAGACATAACCTTCAGGGTGGAGCTATGTTCTTATCTTTCTTACCTTAAAATTTGTTTTGAGTTTGTAATTTTTTTTCTTCTTTTCTGTTGTTTTATTATTCCCTTCTGAAAAAAAAGTCTGTTTTCTTCAGATGATGCCCTCTTACAATTTTCTTCATAGCTTGCATGTCTCACTTCTAATTACATGAAGGATAGTTCTCTCCCTCTTATTCTTCATGTCAAGAAGAGGACTGGTGGGTTTTAGTTCACCTGTGTATACCCTTAAAATTGTTGGCAACATATTGACAAAAACTAGTTGTATTTTGGGTTTGTGGTAGTTGCCATTTCTCTCACATTTACCTTTTCCTCTTACAATTTTTTTCTGACTTAACTAAGAATTCCAGCTTAGGTTGACATTTTAATACCTTATATTTTGTGTAATATTTATTTCTTATAAAGTTTAAAAATTCCTTCTTAAAAATTCCTCAACGCCTATGTCTTATCACTCTGTTTTGTCCAATTCTTTACCCTAATACTTATCACAAAATGAATGTTGCTAATTATTCAAAAGTATTGAATTTATTATCACTTATATAGGATCTGCTGAGCTTGGAATTAGAATGGATGCTGATTCTGCCATAGAAGAGGTTTTCAATCCTTCTTTCATTTTGCTTCTCCTCCCTCCCTTTACTTCGTTCTCTAAAAAGTAATTTGAATTAAATTCATCAGAGACAAGATTTTGGAACAAAACTACTTCACTGGAAATGAGGATAAAACCAAGATTTGTGTTTCAATTAAAAAAAAAAAAAGCTAAAATTTCCCTGTAGATTTTTGCTTTCTCTATTTCATGAATCTGCCTCTGCATGAACAATGAAAAGAGGCTTGACAATGTGAACTGGCAGTGGATTTCTCTAAGGTATGTGGTAGCACTGTCACTGCAATGAGTACATGAGTATAGTCTCTGAGTCAAGCTTTTATAGCAGCTGATTTTTACAGTAGCTAAACGTTGGCCCAGCTATCACCTGACTTGCATGATCTAGTATCTGTCAAACACAATTTCTACTTTTTTGCCATGTCTTACTTTTCAAAATTTGTTTCCCTTTTTTTTTTTTCTTAAATTAAACTGAGATACATTTTTAGTCATTGGAATACTTTTTTTTTTTTTTTTAGAACTTTTGGGACATTTCAGTGTCTCATTTTTGTTTGTTTACATTGTTATGAGTCTGGCAGGGTAACACAGAGATAAAGCAGAGATCCACTTGGTTTGTTAATAAATTGTAGAATATTGATACTGGATTGTAATTGCTTGACCACTTTTGTATAAATCTGCATTTTGAAATTACAGCCAGTTTGCTGACCTTGAACACATGAAGATATGTTAAAAAAGACAGTATGATTAGGATTGCGTGGCTGATGGGGATCTAGAAGTATTGGAGTAGTTTTTGCTCCCATGTTCACAGTCAGCCGCAAGGTTTTAATCATATTGCTTTGATTGCACTTCATAGCTATGTCATTTGTTAGTACCTGAGGCAGCTTGTGCAGCTGTAACTCAGGTGTCCTTGTATGGTGGTCTGTCTTGTGATGAAGACGTACCTCCTGCCAGCATCATACGTGGGCTTCCAGAGGCTTGCTGAGGCATAGTGAGCCAGCAGTCGTGGGTAGCAGGAGGGCACCACCGCTGAGATTCTTCACCAGATCTCATCTGTAGCTTTTAATTTTTGAGATCTATCATTTTGCTCAGTGACACAGAAGCCTCCTCTGGCAAATACAGTAAATGAGAAAATTAAAGAGAAACCACCTAAAGGCTTATTTACTGTATGAAAAACCTGCATGGTGATTGGCTGCATAAGCCTGAACGACAAGCTGGGGAGGAGAAAAAAGCAAACCTGCAACTGTTTGGGATTAACAAATGTGTAACACAAATAGCGTCTTCATTAAAACAAATGAGCTTTAAAAAAGCATTGAATGCAAAATTCATGTGAGTAAATACAATGAAGAAGTAGGAGTAAGATTTGTGTTTCCAAAGAGCATAAAAAAATCTGACCTAAAAAGAACATATGTGATGTTGTGTGTTGTTTAGTCAGGATTATTAGCTAGCACTAAGTTGTGCTATCAGTTGAAGCACAAGCTTTTCATCTCTGGGAGCTTGAATTATGATTAATATTTTTCAAAAATCTCAATTGGGTCATAAATGTTTTGGCAATTTCAGATTAGCGGCATAGCGGGTGGAGGGCATTCTAAAACACGCCTTGGGATAGAACAGTTGAGTGCACTGATTACTAGGCTATGCAAGTAGCTAGAACCAAGTGGGAGGGTGCCCTCACATCAGGAATGAGGGGTGCTGGCTCTGCAGTAACAGTGGAATCCTGCACAGTGCCTGCCTGTGCCATGCATGACTAGCTGATTATCTCGGTCCTTCGTGGAGCCCTGTATTCCCTCAGCGGATATTTTGAAACCATCGGCTGGTCAAGGATCAGCCCTGTTCCCTAACAAAGCGTTGACAGCCTTAATAGAACTGGAAAATATCTCCTAAATAACTCCCAGGAAGGTCTAGAAAAGGTAAATATCCTTGGTGAAGGCCACCTTGCTAAAGAGAAGGGAGAATGTGGGAGAAAAACACAGATTGAGAATGAGAGAAAACAACCAGAAAAAGAAGGAAAGGATCATTCAGTGCCTGCATTTGTAGATCAGGAACACATTCCATCAGAGCATTGTGATATGAAGGGGGGGATGGGGGGGGGGGGGGAAACGCACCCAAAACAGATACGATGCAATAAATTGGGCTATTTAGCTTGCATATTTAGTTAGCACATACTCTTATCTCAGGAGATGAGGTGGAATAAATAAGCTAAATAAAAAGCCTAGCACAGAAAAATAACTAAACCTCCTCCCAAAACAAAACATAAAAGGAATGATCTTCTTTAATGATAGCCTGTTTTCTCTCAAATATCATCCAGTGTTTATGGATTATAACTTACAGAAAAATACCAACACAGTCATTGTGAACAATATTTTTAAGATTTCTCTTGGTATTAAGTACACCTTATTGCATTCTTCTGTCATCTCTGTGGCAGCTGAAACAAATTATTTCATGGAAATGTAACAATAAGGCATTTTGCATACATGTGTTATCGTGCAATCCTATTGCCTGTTCCCATTCAGATTTTTTTTCAGTGGATCCTCTCTTCTATTTAAACCACTGTTTACTTCTTCTAGAAAAATAAATACTCATTTCTTCTTATTTTTTCCTCTGCTTTTGTAGAGTGTGCAAGCTTTGTAAGCATTTGTCTTCAAAATTTTCCTAAATTGTAAGAGCATACTATAGTTGTTCCTAGGCAGATGATGAAAGGAAGATCAGAGTGGCTGTATTTTGAAGTCTTTGCTCATTTTGGGTACTCATCTTGAAAAAGATCAGATCTGTCTTTTAATGAATATTTAACATTTTGTTCCCCTATACACATGACTCCAAGAGTGACTGATTTGAGTGTGTCATATTTTTATCCTAAAGCTTTTACATGTACTGCACAACAGATACAGTTTCACAACCAAATTGTGTAGATAAACAGTGTTAAGACATGGAGTTCCACTTGGTGTTTTTAAAGCTGTTTTCTCACACCACGAGGATGTTAAGATTCTGGACCCCTTGATCCAGTGCTGTTTCTGGAGGGATGCTGCCTCATAGCATATATGAGGTTTGTAGTATTTGGCCTGTTTTGTTTCCTTCTGTCCAATTTTTCTAGCTTTGTCCTCTGTGAAAACCTATTAGTGCATGTTGCTCCTTTTCCTAAACTACCTGCCTGCTCTTGCCTACTTTTATTATATCCATACCCCTCTTTTCTGTCTTGGCCCTATCTTCTGGTGTTCCAGATGCACTGCTTTTTTGCTCTCTCTCACTTTACTGAAAAGCAATGAGACAGGTGATTTTAATGAGCCACCTTTGTACATTATGTTTTTTTCCACAGCCTGGATAAAGTCTTTGCAGGGAAAGAACCACTCAGTTTCTACAACAGTGATGGGAGAATCCTCCTCACTGCACAATGACCTGGAACAGTGACCATGCCCCAGGCTAGAACTGTTAGACCTGCATTAGTGCTACTGAGTATTCAGAGAACAGAGCTGCTGAATTTCGGCTCATCTCTTCTGAACACTGGTGGAATGTGATTTTTTGAAAAGCAAAAGTACTTCATTAAATCTGGGAGAATTTCCACAGGGTTGGATTAGAAGTGTTAGAATAGGAACATCCAACATGTTGAAACTCTTGAGCAGTTCCAGTGTGGCTTTGCTGCCAGGACAGTTGGATATACCTGGCAGGTGCCGACAGTTTGGTCAGTCCAGATCTGTAGCTGTGGAAGCAGTGATGCCACAGTGATTGCTTAAGGCTGATGTTGACGGATGATGTGGATTTCAAGCTGTAAACCCAACTATGTTTAGCCCTGGCTGTCACAGAATGGGGGGTTCCCTGGTGAGTTTTTGTCATGTCCGACCCATGTACTGTTTGTGGGATTTCCCTTTCCCTCATGTCTCAGGTGTGTAATATTTATTGCATGGCTCTGAGCCACATGAATATCAAGTGCTACTGCTCAAGAGGATAGAAGGGTTGGTCAGGCTGGTGCTGAGCCAGCTGCTGAAATTGGCTGAAATGGTTTTAGGACTGAGCATATGATGAGTGACTTTCCCATAATTGTGTTCTGGCAAACAGCTGAATTGGTTCAGCTACAGCTTCCGGAGAAGAATGTGGAAAATATCACCTGGAAGTGTTCTCTTTAGCAAACACAAAAATAACTAAACGTGGAGCTTACCATCCAGGACTTGAGGAACAATTTTAACCTTCTCTAAAATGGTTGTGGTTTCTGTTACTATTATTATTCATTACTAAAATAGCTGTACTATTTTTTCATCATTTAAACTCAATGATATAGTAGTTCACTTATTGCAAGCTTATTTAGCTGTACATTGTTTTGCTACACACAGTGCATTGTGCTGCTCAAAAATGCTGCAGAAAAAGGTGATGCTTGATATTGATTATCAGGTGGATAATGCCTTCTTAATTGGACTGTGATGAAATTTAATAATCTCAGAAGTCATTCTAATGTGTCAAGCTTTTAGTGAAAGTATGGCAAATAAAGGAGCTTTTTTACCTCTTGGGATAGATGATGTTTAATTAAGTTACTGTTTTTCTGGAAAATGAAGTTATAGAGAAGTGGTATCAGGCATACTCAAAATGGTTACTGATTTAATCGATCAAATGGCGAAATAGTGTTTTGCTTTAGACCCAGGCAAGCTCTTGAGCTCTTACAGCAATCTTTATTATTCTTTCCTAGCTGCTCAATGTGATAATGTAATGCGAGGTGATTACTGAAGTTTTTATCTGGCAGATTACGCTATTAACCTGGCACTCCAGTAAATGGTCATGTTCTAGCAAAAAGGCAGGACATTATGCAAAAGAGCACTTCAGCACACAAGTCTGTTCAGTGCACAAGCACATTGTGGTTTTAATTTTATTTTACTATTTTGTAGGATTGTATTGATGTGGGTTGGTGGGAAGGAGAACTCAATGGCAGACGCGGTGTGTTTCCAGATAACTTTGTCAAGCTCCTTCCTTCTGATTTTGAAAAAGAGGTAAGCAATGTACTCTTTCATATTTGCTTTAGAATACAGAATGAAAGTGGAATTGAAAGGAATTCTCTTTCGGATATGTGATTTTGACAAAGTTTTACTTCTAACTTAATAACAAAAAAAATGTTAGAGAAAACAAATTTCTGGGTTACAAAACATCCATGAAGAGAACATGTGGCACTCAAAGTCATATTGTGAAGTTTCTTTAAAGGGTTTGATTAGCCTATCTAGTCAGTCCACCTCCACTAGGTTTCTCTGAAAGCCCTCTGTCTTGCATCCTGAGTTTGAGAGGGGGAGAAACTGGAGGTCCCAGGGTAATTTGCTGAATCAGGTGATGCAGTGATGACCAGAATTGTTAACTTTTCTCCACTGTTTTTGTGGTGGAATATGAAAAGTTATTGTACTATATGCATGCTGTTTGACAGCAGTCAAGCACTCTTCCAGAATAGGAAGAGTGAAATTCTAACTGTGAGATATGAAAGACAACAGTGAGGTTTTGGTATCTCAGAATTATTAAAAAAGAAGGTGTAAAATCTTTGCAGAAGCTCTTTCAGCTTCTATTTATTTGAAAGAGACAATGTTCTTACTTGCCAAATAATATTTAGAAATCCTGCAGCTTCCTGGAAGAAAGTAAGGAATTACTTCCCTCCACAAGTCCATTCCATTTTTAGGAACCTTTTCAGTCATCAGTGGGATATTACGAGCTTGCAATCGGGCTTTTGATTAGTATTTCACAGTGATGGTGTAAGGCTTCTGTGATAAAACTGAGACTTACTGACACTCAGCTTCAATCTTTGGCAATAAAATTGGATGCCAGAGGCAAAGATTAAATAACTTGGAAAGCTTAATAAAGCAACTGTTAAACAATTCACAAAAGCTAACATGATAATTATTGAAAATGAAGGTAGAAGAGCAGCAAAAACTGTGGGAGATGAAAACGCAGTTCTGTGGCAAAGTGAATATCCTGGCTTTAGGCCTAGTAATAAAAGAAGGTGATTTCCAGAAGAGGCAGAAATCATAAACTTAGGACATAGTGAGCCTGTTAGAGAAGAAAAAAATCTTTACTCTTATCCATTTTTGTAGTGAAATTTATTCAGTCTTTTTGTATGTATGCATTCTGTATCTTTAAGTGTTTTTTTCTTTAGAGTATGATGAAAATAACTTGTAGAATAAATTAAATATTCAGACACTTAAAAATGGCAGCTAGGTTTGCTGTAAATGTGGAGAATAAAATTTTACTAATTTTTAAAATGGCAGATCTGGCCACATGAGTAAGTAACTGGTAGCACTATAGACTGTCTGTCTTTACTTCAATCAGTGCTAAAAGGGGAGGAAATGGATACTTTTCCAGTGGTTTTGTCAGGTATTTTTTGATGTGATCCAGACACCTTGGATTCCATCCCATGGTCTGAAAGTATTTGGTGTAGTAGTTCTGTTTGTTGAACAAAAGCTAGAGACCTTTTCCCATCTCCTTGTTCAGACCCCAGTTTTCCAAACCTGATTCTTCTCCACACATGGCTATTTGTCCCAGGCCTTTTCTATTCACTGCCTAGTCCCAGTCTCCATCTCTCAGGTGATCTCAATTACAGGATTTTTCCCTGAGCTCGCTACCTGAGTCTAAATCACCATCTGGATTTACTTTCTGTCCCTACATCAAATTTATTTATCCAGTTTGTTTTCCTCTCCCCTCTCACTCATTATCCCTGCTCTGTTCCCTTCTTGTCCAGTCAATCCTGTTGGCTTCTGTTCTAGTCTGTCTCCTTCACCTTCTCGGTTGTCTCATCCAGCCACAGAGCCTTGTAATTCTTCCTTGCTTCTCCACGTTTTCCTCAGCAGTCTTTAGGCTCCTTCACGCTACTTCCTTTCTGATCTTTGTCTGCCTTTTCGAAACAATATATTTCCCTCATCAGCTTCCAGTTAAAGCCACTTTGTCTAATGAACTGTAGGACCCTTTCTCCTTTGTATTTTATCTGCATTGCATGTTTTAGTTTTAATCAGAGTGGGATATGTAGTGAATCTCCCACTTGTCTATCTGCACTTACTGTGCTTCGACTTGCCTCGTAGACAGGTCTCAGGACATGAACTAGACTCGTTTCAGATGAGAACTAAGGCAAAAGATATTCTAAAGGAGTGCACCCCTTATATTCCAGCTGCTGATGTATGGACAGTCAATGGGATCAGGCTCACAGCGCTCCAGAATAAAACCCTAAATGTGTATATTGTGCTGTTGGGTACTCAGCGCCAACTATTTCACTCTGCAGACATTGTCAGCCAAACCCCCAATTGCTATCACAAGACATTCATTGTCCCTACTGTCTTTCCTTTCCACATTTTCCTGCACTTTTCTGCGTCTAAACCTTGAACCATGTTGCCCAAATGCAAGCAGAAGTGTCTCTGAGAGTATAAGGAACTCAGTGTTCATGGACAACGGTCCATGGCAACCAGGCTAGAGAAGATCATTCTGAGCTCCTGAGTTCTTGGCCACAGCTTTCTCGGGTTGATGACAGGAGATGATATGGTTAAGAAAAGGTGGTAGGAAAAGCCTGAGGATTGCAGGATGGCAACTTCAGAGCTTTAATCTGTTAGACTTACTCAGCCTGTGCAGAACTGGTATTATTTTTCTCCAGAGATGAGTAAGTTTGCTAGATTTGAGAGAGATCCCCCAGGAGCGGTAAGTGGCAAGGGCTCAGCCTTCACAGAAAACGCGCTCCTTGTCAGCTTGCAGGCTAAGACTTGAGAGTTGTAGGGCAGAGGGTGAGCTAGTTACTGCAAGCAAGCAAAATAATTGATCTTTCTGGAAAGCAGGTGAGCCATTTGGAAGATACATAGAAAATAACAGGGGGAAAAAAATCAGCATGAGTTTGATAGAAAATATCAACCTAAACGGTTGCTTGAAGTTTGTCAAAACTATGGATATCTGGAAACTTCATCTTATAGCTAGTTCTACAAGACAATATATGGTGTTGCATAGCTAGCAACATGGTGACAGGGATTGTGGTCAATCAGTAGCAAAGGAAATAAGGTCCTTCTCAGAAAAAAGGACAGACATATGAAGAAAACAGTTATTAATTTTTACTTAGGCTTTATTCTCAGGTGTTTTTGTTTGTTTGTTTGTTTGCTAAGACTGATAGTTAAGGTATATAATTTGATCTGGCACAGTGCTCCATTTATTTTTGTATTAATTCCAATGTACATATGGTGAATGCCAGTATGGTGTGTGTACATTGACAAGGAAGGAAACCCACTCCTCTCCTAGCCTGCAGGTGAAGATAAATAGTAAAAATACAGATTGGTTGGAATATTTTATTTAATTTCACCAAACATCGAAAACTTTGGTAACTGTCTTTCACAACTGGAGCTGTAAATGTATCATAGTAAGTGAATAAAATGTCACCTTTGCAGCATTTCCTGTATTCTAAATTTTTGACCTATTTATGAGTCTGAAAAAATGCACTTCAGGCTTTGCCACATCCAGGTGGTTTTTTGTGGTGGTTTTGTTTTGTTTGTTTGTTTGTTTTTTCCAAAATAGGTTGGAATATTTACAAGATTAAGTTTTTTCAGTAAACCAAAGGTCAAATATATCTCTAATGTTAAGGTACATAAACTGGACTTTTTTTTCCCTCTCAGCAGGACATTTGATTTGCAAAAGTAGAAAAATGTTATTTTATTTGTCAATGCTATTTTCTCTCTTCAAATTCATTTTAATTAAGTTATTTCAGGGGAAATATATGACAGATGTGTAGTCTCAATTCTTGTAATTATTAATGGTAAGCAATGTATGATTAACTCCAACCTTTGTATGAATGAGATTTACGGGCGTTTTGAAGCAATCTGTTTTCTTCTGTTATTAAATTTTAGAGACCGAAGAAACCACCACCTCCATCAGCTCCTGTCATCAAACAAGGATCAGGTAAGGTGCAGCTGATTTTGCACAGCACGTCAGTGAGCACATCTCAGTCTAAATTAAGTGTATACAAATTTATATAGAATTCATCTTTGTCAGAATTGATAACCAGGAGATGTCCATAGAACAACGAATAAATCAGAATGAAATTGAAAAAAGATGATAGCTCTGATAGACTATGGGTGTGCTTTTTAAATTTATTGCAGGCAACCATCTACGCCACTTTAAAATAATGTATTTTGCTCCTTAAACATGTTAATTTGGAGTGAGCATGATGCTTCAGTATTTAAAAGTTTTCCGGTTCTGTTCCTTGCCTGAAGTTGATTGTGCACATGCAGTGTAGACCCAATATGTTGGAGTCTAATAATACCTGCAGAAGGTAACTGCATTTGCTCTACACCCACAGATCTGATTTATTCTAGAGATAAATAGCTTTTTTGCATGTCTATAAGGCAGTGTCAGAGAACATGGCTGTAATAAAGTGACCCCATCTGAGTTGCAGTCTAACTTACAGATCTGCATGAATGCTGGAGCTGTCTGTCTGTGTCTATGCCATAGTTAGATTCTTGGTTTTCAAACTTAAAGGAGTTATCCTGAATCTAGTTATGTTGATAATGGTGTTGCAAATGTATTAAGGGGTTGATTATGTTTTCCAAATGGATGGGTGCTAGCAAAGCTGGTTCTGGAATATGTTAGACTGAATTGTGTGTAAATACTGAGAGCTGAAACCACTTTTATGTGCAGTTTTAAAACTAATTCTCAATACAAATTTTCCAAAGTGCTTGCATGATTTATTTTTTCCATGAATCTTAGAAACAGTTAAAGTATCTATGCACTTGACAGTTCTGACCTCGAAAACCAAATTCCTGTTAAATTCATGTAAAGTCACAAGGCATGGGATGCTCTCAGAGTTTTCATTTGTATTGCAGTTCTGCTGGAAACATAATTATGGCTGGAATTCTTTAATCCCTTAACTCCAGTTGGTTTGTTAAAATTCTGCAGCAGCACTACCACTTCCCCCACTGCTGGCGCACGTTAAAAAAAAAAACCCAAAAAACATGTCCAATCTAGACAGATTATTTTTCTTGTCACTGTGGTCTGTTCCAGCTTTCAGTGCTTTAGAAAGTAAATTTCCCTCTCCTACAGTCTTGATCTATTAATAGAAGAACAAGTTACACCAGTGTACAATTTACTGGGAATCAATAGGCTATAATTTAACTAGTTTGAATTTGTCAGGCAGCTTTTTGACTATGGAATTATGACTATAAATATTTTATTTACTTCTTGACTCTGTCTTGAGACTCCTAAAAGGTAGCATTTTAAGATCAGTGAGTAGCGGTGTCCAGAGAGAGCTGTGTAACTTTGCCGCCTAGTGGTGGCTGCATACTGAGGATGTCTTAGTGACAACTGACAGACGTTACAGCCTGACACGTTCCGGAAAAATTCTCTAAAGCGTTATGTTTCTTTCACTTCATACTTCTGTAATTAAGGAATAATAGTTTAATATGTTTGTGCCTGTTTTCATCCAACACAGTAGCTGTGTCACCATAGCAGGATAACATGCCCATTTTCAGAAGGAAAAATGGATGCATAAAGGATGCAGACAGTTTGATTAAGGCTGTCTAATCTGTGGCAAAGCCAAGGTTGTTACTGTTCTTTATTTTCATACTCAATCTTTGACAAGTCATAGAATCATAGAATGGTTTGGGTTGGAAGAGACCTTTGAAGGTCATCTAGTCCAACCCCCCTGCAGTGAGCAGGGACATCTTCAACTACATCAGGTTGCTCAGAGCCCCGTCCAGCCTGACCTTGAATGTTTCAGGGGATGGGGCTTCTACCACTTCTCTGGGCACCCTGGTCCAGTGTTTCAACACCCTCATCCTAAAAAATTTCTTCCTTCTATCTAGTTTAAATCTCCCCTCTTTCTGTTTAAAACCATTACCCTTTGTCCTATCACTACAGGCCCTACTAAAAAGTTTGTCCCCACCTTTCTTATAGGCCCCCATTAAGTATTGAAAGTCTGCAATAAGGTCTCCCTGGAGCCTTCTCTTCTCCAGGCTGAGCAACCCAAACTCTCTCAGCCTGTTCTCATAGGAGAGGTGTTTCATCCCTCTGATCCTTTTTGTGGCTCTGCTCTGGACCCACTCCAAGAGGTCCATGTCTTTCTTGTACTGAGGACCCTGGAGCTGGACACAGTGCTGCAGGTGGGGTCTCACCAGAGCAGAGTAGAGTAGAGGGGCAGAATCACCTCCCTTGACCTGCTGCCCGTGCTTCTGTTGGTGCAGCCAAGGATACGGTTGGCCTTCTGGACTGTGAGTGCACATTGCAGACTCATGTCCAACTTTTCATCCCCCAGTACCCCAAGTCCTTCTCTGCAGGTCTGCTCTCTATCCATTCATCCCCCAGCCTCTATTGATACCAGGGATTGCCCCAGCCTGGGTGCAGGACTTGGTTGATTATGCACAAGAGTTTCTTCTGATATGTATTTAGAGGTGAAAATCAGCCTATGTTTATTACCATCCTGACATCCTCTCCTTTGTCAAATTATCACTTTGCTGAGATAACACTGTATTTTACCAAGTCCCCATGTCAGGCCTTACCGTTGATAGTAGGTAACAATTTCCAGTAATGTTTCTGCATTTTTAATTAGTCATAATGTGATTAATAAATTGAGAACTGTCAGTTGCAGCCTAAATAATTAAATATCATTACTTTCTGATGCAGACCATAAAATCATAGCAGAAAAATAGAATTGGTCTTTGTGGTACAAGTGGTACGTATGTAAAGGAGGTGTCTGGTATGTATTGTAGTATAGCAGGAAGTTTGTCTGTATTTCTGAATTCTGCACAGCAGAAGACTGACAGATCTGTCTGTGCTCGGCTGCTTTGCATAGCAAGGTAAAAATTGGAGAACCAAAGTTAGGAGCAAGAGTCCCTTACATAGTCACTGAAAAGCAGTATGCATTTCGCTGGGTAGCTGGGATAAGCAATACAACAGTGTCTAGACTGGAGGATGGGAAAACTTATGTTGAGTCCCTCTGGGAAATGGTACAGAGTTCACCAGAACTTCCTTGCAGGTGACCTTCTCCTGGTAGCTAAGGCAGGATCATGGTGCCTGCCTGCATACTGATTAATTTGGGGGTCACAACACAGGTAGGGAATACACCTGAGCCTGCTCAGTGTTTATAGGTTCATTGTATTAGATACAACCTCTGAGAATGTCCTTCTGTGTGTTAAAGATGACTGTTAATCTTACTGTCATTAGGTATATAGACTTGTGTCTTTTTTTTTTCTTGGACACACTGGTATGTGCAAGTTTATCAATATCTTGACTTGTACTTTGAATAATTTGTGTTTAGAAAGGCTTTAATTGGTTTCTAGCAGGTTTCTCCTCTCAGGAGTGAAGTATTTTTCATAGAATCATTTAGGTTGGAAAAGACCCTTAAGATCATTGAATCCAACTGTAAAGCGGTAATTCAGTGTTACTGACATGGTAAGTGTTACAAGTGTTGCCTGTCCAGCAGCACAGTTATATAAAGAAACAATGGCCGGTGATCACCGCTGATGAGCAATTTACACTGATGAGTGCTGATTTCTAGGAACCAGCTGCAGAAGAGAGTTGCAACAGCACATTCAGAAAATGTAAATGTACTTGAGAACTGCATAAAATAGAATAGATTGAAGCAAAAAAATTGCCTTGTGTTCCCTGCCCTGCCTCCTCTGCTTTTCTTGGATGTCAGCTACTGTAATTTTTATTGAAATACTAATCGTGTTACCTAAAGCAGTTTTCAACACTACTAAGTTGAAATGGCATTAGCACCTCTTTGTTAGCCAATGCAGCGAAGCCAGTATCCAGTAAAGCATTTCTCATAATACGGGGACTAGAAGATTGCATCTTGCATGTGCCAGGAAATTTTTGCACAATCTTCCTGTTGTTGGTGCCACCAGTTCCCATATTCCTTGTAGGAACAGAAGTCAGAATGTCAGGGTCTCTAGTAGAGAGGCAGAAGAAGGCAGAGGCTTACACCTCCAGGCCAGTTAATGTCAATTAAAATAGTCCTGCAGACTACTGTCAGTGCTACTATTCTCATCCTTCTAATATGTGGAAGTGAACAGCTGGTACTAGAGGTGAAAAAGAGGGGGGTTGTAACTTAATGTGAAATAAGCCCTGTATATTCTTCTGTATTAAGTATTCTCTTGGCAGAAATGCCAGTTAATTGATTTATTCCTAATGATTCTCTGTACTGTTGAATTGTTCTTCAGCTATATATGGCTACAATAGTAAAGGATCTGTCCACATTTAAAAATCTGTAGCTACTGAATTTTTTATTTTATTTTATTTTTTCCACAGAATGGTCTGAAAGTGCCTTTGGAAACTGTGAACTTGACTGTGAAAACATAAACATACAATGGCTTTTTTTGTCATGATGGTATAAGCAAATACTTAAAACTAAGATTTATGTTCAGGTTTAGCAAGACATTTTCAAATTGGAGAATGTAAAAAGCCTAAGAAATTGCAAAATTAGAATCACAGAATCATAGAATGGTTTGGGTTGGAAGGGACCTTTGAAGGTCATCTAGTCCAACCCCCCTGCAGTGAGCAGGGACATCTTCAACCAGATCAGGTTGCTCAGAGCCCCGTCTAGCCTGAGCTTGAATGTTTCAGGGGATGGGGCGTCTACCACCTCTCTGGGCAACCTGGTCCAGTGTTTCAGCACCCTCATCCTAAAAAATTTCTTCCTTCTATCTAGTTTAAATCTTCCCTCTTTCTGTTTAAAACCATTACCCCTTGTCCTATTGCTACAGGCCCTACTAAAAAGTTTGTCCCCACCTTTCTTATAGACCCTCATTAAGAATTGAAAGGCTGCAATATGGTCTTCCCGGAGCCTTCTCTTCTCCTATCCATTTTTTGCTGTAGAGAGCAACGCTGCCACCCCTCCTTCCTCGCCTGTCCCTTCTGAACAGCCTGTAACTGTCAATAGCTACACTCCAGTGATGGAATTTGTACCACCAAGTTTCAGTAATGGCAACTAGATTGTAGCTTTCTAGCAGCACAGTGGCTTCCAGCTCCTCGTGTTTGTTGCCTTTTCTGTGTGCATTGGTGTAGAGGCACTTTAGCTGGGCTGACAGTTGTGTCACCTTCTTAGAGGAGCACCCCTTAGTTCCTTTGAGGTATTTCACCAATGTTTCCCTGTAGGCTCCTATTGTCTCAGGAGCCCCTTGCTCTTCTCTGTAAGACTTCAAATGTGTTGCAGCATACCCAGCACATCTTGGAGCAACAGGCTGAAGGTCTGTTAAATTAAGCCTTATGTGACCATATATGCTGGTTTGTTGGCTTGTTCAGAATTCCAAATTTTCCTTTCTTTGACAGGCACCACAGATCGAAAGCATGAAATCAAAAAGGTACCTCCTGAACGGCCAGAATGCCTTCCTAATCGAACAGAAGAAAAAGGTATGAAATGTGCTTTCCTGCCTGCTCTCTGCAGAGAGACAGGGGAAATGGAACTGATGCACATCCTCATTTCCCAGACCCTGTTTTCATTAAGTGTATTGTTTGGATGTTTATTTCCCACTCTGGCACATCTGTGATAATAATGCATTTTGGATCTCATTGTTGCTTTTGGGCTAAATTCAAGGTATTCAATGGTACCAGTCCAGGGCTGTTAAGTACTTGCTTCATCAACTGAAGTCAAGGGGAGATATGCTCTCAATACATAAAATGCTGTCTAAAGCTCTGCACTCAGTAACCAGGTCCTTGATTGAGTAAGATTAGTGTGTACTTTTTTCTTAACATCTATGTGCCTTAGTTCTCTAGTTAAAAGCAGAGTTGGTGGTTTTCCTGCATCACAGAGGGGTTTTGTGAAGATATAGTCATTAATGCTCATGAATCATCCCATTGTCATAGTCACAAAAGTCATAGGCAAGCCTGTGAAGAAATGAAAAAATTCTCTCTTCAAAGCCAGGTTTGAACATTGCAAGAAATGGGGCACAGTACCACACAGAGCAGTGACGAGCAAATTAAACCTTTAATAGTTTCATTGTGTTCTTTGTGCATTCTGAATAGTTTGGGGAAAATAGTTACACTGATTCTCTAATTGGAGATACTGTCAAGTTTCATACATTTAAGAGGATTGTACAGACAAGTTTCTTTGTGGGATTTCTTAACTTTTAAGTGTTTGAACTTGCAGTCTTTTAAAAGGCATGTGTATGCACATGACTAAATGTATAATATGCAGTTAGAATTTAGTGCCAGAACACTCAGACTTTGCACCAAGATCTGTTTCTGGATATATGTCTTAGCGATCTGACAGGTGTTTTAACACTTTCATCTACATATGTTTACTTTTGGTTGTGCGTGCTACTTCTTGTGGTTATCTTAGCAATAAAACCCTTTGCTTTCTCTTTTTGGATTTACAAAGCCAACTGTCAAAACAGTGGAGAAAGTTTAAAGATGTTACTGTCCCAGGGTACAAATATCTGTAACTTTTCTAAATGTTGAAAAGAGGCTGTAGGAGTCATGCCTACATTTCTGGAGTACCAGGGAGTGGCAGGAATGGTGTGGTGTGGTGTGGTGTGGTGTGGTGTGGTGTGGTGTGGTGTGTGTGGTGTGGCAGCAGGGGTGGCACGCTCTTTACGCTGTGTGTTGGTACGCTGCCTAGCCCGTCCCTCATACATAGTTTAGATTCTTGGACACTGACGCAGTATAAATTGTCATAGGAGTAAGCGTGTAAAAATTACACAGTACGCTGGAAAAGCTTCAGTGTTACAGAGGAACCAACAATTGCGTCAACTGAAAGTGTACTGAAAAAGCATATATTGCCTGTGAACAGCAGTCACTTACTGCTCTGTTCCAAATCTTGTTGCCATTATTACTTTTTACAATGAGAAATCAGTAAATTACTAAAATAAAAGATAGCATTCCCATTCAGAAACTGCACATGCATTTCAGCCATGAGGAATTAGAGGTGGGACAGGCAGGCAGCACAAACAACTGACTGGTGGTAAACATGTTATTTCAAATAAAGAATGATTTAGGACAGGAGTGGAAAGGAGATAAGCTTTTTCTTTGTATACGGTCTATCTACAGTTGAAGATTTCTTGTTTAATTGTAGACTTGTGAGTGCCAATTAATTCCACTTAATAATATCCCTGTTCTTTTTTTTCTGGAAATAATTGATTTAAAGAAAGATCAGAGAGAGAGCAAAAACAGTTAGACTTGCAGAAGCCTTCAGTTCCTGCTATACCTCCGAAGAAACCTCGGCCACCCAAAGCAAACTCTGTGAATAGACCTGGTACCTTGCCCCCGAGACGACCAGAAAGACCAGTTGTGCCTGTGACTCACACAAGGTATCGTTTTTTCCTCTGTGTAGTGCTTTTGGGATTAGTGGAAAAAAACAAGACGTTTAGATTTAGATTTAATGTCACAATTTATTTCATGGTAAACTGTATTTAAAGAACAAGGAAAAAAAATAAAAGCCTTTTAGTCACCTGGCTGGATCATAACTATCTTCTCAAGAATAACAGTCTTGGACTGTTCATTACTAGTTCATGTCTATTGATGAATATGTTGCTAGAGCATCATAGTCTCCACTGCAGAATATGTAGCAAATGCCTGCATTAGTATGTCGTGCTGATGTTGACTTTCTTAGTTTACCCCAAATTATTCCAGCTTAGCCGGATCACTAAGTCAGTGCAAAAGGTTGGATTGTGCTGAGGAGCAGCACTAGACAATGCACATTTCAAATGCCTTGGTTTCAGTCCGTTTTCTTTGATCATCTTAGATCAATTTTTAGCAAAATACATGTGTCTTCATTGAAAGTGCTCTAAGCTGGTGCCACTGCAGTATACTGCTGTCAAGTATTTATACTCTAATGTTGGTTGTTATACTTTAGTTACGTGATGTTCTTTATCAGAGGTGGTTACAGCCTTTGAGGAGGCTTGAGACTTTGGGAATTGAGGAATTGAACTTGCCAGTTTTGTGGTGGAAACCACAAAAAAGCAGTTGCCTAAAATGGACAAGCTGTGCATCTTGCAGAAATACTAGAATATAGGCATAGAAATAATTTTACTATTGTATTGTTAGAAAAATTAGCTGCCTTTGAACTTCCGGAGTTCAAATATGCTGGTGGTGAATTAAATACCAGAATGGAGTATGAGGAAGAGTGGAATAAAATAGAAATCCTAGACCTTGATTCCCCTCATTCCTCCACATACTGTTCATTAAACAAATGCTCTCAGTGTGAAATCTGAGACATGTAAAATAAAAAAGTGGTGCCTGCCTTGTGCTGCCAGTTTCATCTTACTGGAGTGCTTTGGCTGTGCATCTGTGAGAACTTACCCTTCTATCCAGGTGCTACTGCCACAGCTTCTTTTGGACTCCTTGACTTTGAACATGCTTGCTCAGTTGTCACAAAATATAGCCCACACCTGCTGGTCACTTGGACATACCTGAAAAAGCAAGCATTTGCTACGACCTTTAGATACAGTTAAGTGATGTCTTCTTGGCCAGACCATTACATACCCTACTGTTCAGTTCACTGGCTAGGCATGCAGCAAGGTAGCTACTCTTTTGTTCTATCCTTTGTCCGGAATATTTTAGACATATTATAAATACTTTAAACATTTTGAGTGGTGGAGAGTTGTTTTATTGCTCTTCTGTTTTCCTTTATTCTAAGTACAAAGTTGTATGAAGAAACCATTCATTTTTAAAGATATTTCACTTTTCATGTTAACAAAGTGGAAAGGCAGATCTGAACAGTAACCCTGTTATGTTCTTCATTGTCCAAACTCTGCTATGTCTAGCACAGAAAAAAATGCTCATTCTTTTTATCTAATACTATTATATTTGAAAGAATTTTACTTGTAACAGTAGTTAGATTAAAACTTAGAAGGAAATGGGATTTTTAAGATGATGATGATGCATGTTGATGGTCACAGTGGTAGCAGTTTCCCTATGAATTCCTTGGTCAGCTAATTCAAATTAATGGCTTTATCTCATACAGCTGTTCTGCCTGGTAAGCTCTTAACTTGTAAGGTTGTCTAATAGGAAGAGAGCAGAAAGTTTACATAATTAAATAAACCATGGAATATACTTTGAATTATTTGAATAATTTGAATCATAGAATCATAGAATAGATTGG
>NW_010328454.1:0-545 GCF_000700745.2 Antrostomus carolinensis
ATCATGATGCCCCTCACCCACCATCCTGCTCCCTCTTGCCAGGTGTCCACCCCCGGGACAGGACCATTGGGACCAAAAACCTGACGGTGGAAGCAGCTGACACCATCAATGTCCTGGTGCACACCACAGCGCTGGCAGCACCCCGGGGTACGGTGGGAGCGTGGAGGGGGGGGTCCCTACACCCCAGACTCCCCACCCTGAGCACTCCTCTGCCCACCCACAGCCCTGCTCCTGCAGGCTGATGCTGACGGTGTGGACACGGCGTTGAAGGAGCGGCTCTGGGAAAAAAAACTGGGAGGCCACCAGCCAGCCCGGTGCCCTGTGGCACATCTTCCGCCCCGAGGATGCCGGCCGCATCCAGGGTTTCCTGCACAAGGTGGGTGTCATCACCCCTGGAACAACCCTGGACCACCCCAGCTCCACTCACCCCAACCCCCCACAGGTGTGTGAGGACCAAGGGCAGGATGGGGTGGCCATGGTGGAGCCCCCCAGTTGCTACCTGGACCCCTCACTGCGGAAGCGGCTGCGTGAGGAGTGCGGGGTGA
>NW_010328455.1:0-24452 GCF_000700745.2 Antrostomus carolinensis
TATTATTATTATTATTATTATTATTGCTACTACTACCTTTCTCATTACCATACAGACTTCTTGTCTCAAGAGATGCAAAGTTGCCATGCTGGCTGATTTCCATACCTTAATTATTTAAACAAACAAAAATAAAACCACACCAAAACTTACCAGTTCTGAAAGCAATCATTATTGCTGGTGCTATAATACATTTAATTTTTCTACTACATAATAAGGTTATTGAAAAAATTAATCTGTTGGAAATACACCACAGAAAGTGGATTTTGAACTATGGAATATAAGACTCCACCACAAGAGCCTCTGACACAGGTTAGGTGTTCAGGTGCTGCTTAGCCAGTAAAAATAGGGGAGGTGTGCTATGAATTAAAAAAACAAACAAACAAACAAGCTGAATATATATGAATTTCATTAGCAAACTTTATATATTCATAACATTATTTAAAATGTGGACTCTTTCTTCATATGTGTGCATATGTACACACAAACCCACACCTTTTTTTTTTAGCTAAATATATATTTTAATATCTTATGATTAGCAGCTTTATACAACATGAAAAGTGTAAGTTGTGTTTTGTTTTAGTGTCTACCATCTGAAAGTTTGGAGAGAGATGGATAGATATTTTAAAATAAATGTACTTCTGAATAATGAATTGTGTTGGAAAGATAGGTTCATTGAACTCGCTCCTTATTTTGAGTCTATTCTTAAATCTCTGTAGAGCGTGTGGTACTTGACAAACTAAGAGATAATAAATCCTTAGTTTTTGTACCAGGCCCTGTAACACCTAGAAATATACTTTTAAAATTAAATTCACGTGGCTGCTACCAAGGCTACCGAATGTGATAGTTTTTGTTTTCAGAAGTTGCAAAAGAACAGTAACAATTCAAAAATATTGCTCAGAGCTGTTCTTGCATTTCACGTTTTCAAAAGATTCTTTGGTGTGAAAGTGGCCATATCGCTACAGCAGCAAATCTCTATATATTAATTAAATACGTGAAGTAGATCTTTTCTGTGTGTTTGCCACAAATAAAATATGCAAAACACTTTCTAAAGAGCATCTCATGTGAGAATGATTTAGGCTGGTTACTTGGCAGCTGAAATGGGGAGTTTGTCTCTGAAGCAATGGGACATCACCTGGCACTTCAGTAAAAAAGAGAAACCTTGGGCTTTGTTCCTGTGTTTCCCTTGTGTTCCCACTGCTGAGCTCGCTGCAAACCCCTCCACATCTCTGTCCTACCCCGTTGGCACCTGGATCATGCTGCGCTTCACGCAAGAGTTCCCAGGCACTGCAGCAAGCCCCGTCCCTGTCCAGGACACAGGAACCCAGCTCCAACTTTGCAAAAAGGCTTCAAAATTGAGATAGATGAGATTTTATCACTATTTCTGTGTATTTTTTTCTCTCTGTCACCAAAAGATGTCTGAACAGGCAAACAGGCTGTTGATTTTGTTCCCCTGCTCCAAGGTCCGCCCGGGCTGGTTGGCGTTCAGTGCGATGACTCTGCTCTGGCAGGACCGGCCGCGCCGGTGCACAGATGCTCCGATGGACACGTTTTGCTCTTGCAGGTATGCGGAGGGATGATCTTTTGGATTGTAACTTTGAAACCTCCTGTGTTATGTGGGGATTCACCTCACTCAGGGAGGGCAATAGGAATTTTCCTGCTGGGATGGGTGTCCCAGGCTCTCCTTGCTGCCTACTGAATGGCTGCGAACTGGAAAGGAGCCTGGAGTGCAATGTAAAGGCAAAATGCAGCTCACCTCTTTGGGTGACAATCTCTTGATTTCTCCACTTTGATTTTGTGTTGGGAGCTGCCCTGCTCTTGAAATGCCTAAATTTTTATGTCTCTAATGGATCCTCATGACAGCTAAAATCAGTATTCCAGAGCTGTGTCTGTGCTGCTTTCCCTTGCTGAGCAAGTACACTGCCAGAAAAAAATAACCAGTGCCTTATTTTATTTTTTTATCTTTTTTCTTTTTTTTTTTTTTTAGGGAAAACCTAAAAGCTACAGATGCCATAAAGGATGTAGCTCATTTCATGGGCTTTACTATTGGACCTCTAAAAACATTTTTTCTTTTTTCTTTTTTTCTTTTTTTTTTTTTTTTTTTTTTTACAGAAAAACTTTGCAAAAATCAGCATGTAAACAAGAAGCCACTTCAGCCTCAGAGGCCGAGTCGTTATTTCCTTGCAGCTGTCTCACTTGCTGGTCGCCAAGAGCGGGCTGAGGGGGCCTCCTCCTCCTCTGCAACTCCCTCCTGAGGGTAGACCACAAAACACAGCTTCTGTCCCCAGCACGTCATGGACTCTGTGAAGAGCAAACATGCAGGTGGTTACTGGGGATGCTCGAGCTCTTCTAAACCAAAGTGAGATGCCGAGGCGAACGTGAATGAACATGCATCTTCCCAGCTGGGCCACTTGGCCCTGCTGCACAGCCAACCATCCCCTCCAGCCCCTTTCACCTCCAGCTCAGCCACTAAACAGTGTTTGTGAAGCAGGGGCAGGTTAAGTCTGGGCGTTGGCACTGTCAGCCCTGTGCCAGCGGTGGGGACCGCTGGCCTTGGGAACAGCTGGTGGAAACCAACCGGTCAGAGCCAAGGGCCTGGCTTGCTTCTTTGAAAGTCCTCACCTCGGAGAAAAACAATTAAAAGCCAAGCACAGCAAAACACAAGAGATTTAGGTGCAGTTTTAATTTTACATGAGTGATCAAGTATGGTTTTCTTATCTTTTGAATATGAAATAATTCATCATGCTGTGCAGGGATGAGCTGGTGGCACGTTGGGAGGAAAGCAGGGCAGGAGGGAGGCAAAGCTTTTGGCCATTTATTAGTCCTTTTGTGATAGTTTATTTAGTCTTCATATGCTTAAAGTTACACCCCTGCACACCGGCTCTGGGACAGGCTGCTGTGAGTGAGCTGAGCGTGTGGGGAGATGCACAAACGGAGGCAAACATGCCCAGGAGTGAGAAAATCATTTGCTCAAAGGCAAGTGCTGTCTGGCCACAAAAACGCTGCTGAAACTAGAGCCACTTTGTGACCGAGAACGGTGGTCGGGCTCACGCAGGCGGTTCCCTGGCTGTTTTAGTGCCAATGTATCAGAGATCAGGCAGATCCCTGGGGACCCGAGCATGACCAGCAGCCCCAGGAGCACAGTGGGGCACCGTGGCACTGGCTTACCTATGAGCCTATTTACACACTTTGGTTTATTTCTCCAGTAGACTCCAAGAAAAAACACTGGCACACCAGTTAAAATGATAATGAGTCCAACTCCACAGACAACTGGCTCGGAGTATAAGCTGAAGATCAGCAGAAATGCCCAGAATGCCAGGTAAGTGATGGGGATGAGGAGGTTCACCTGCCAGGAGAGAGCAGAGCAGAGCATGACTGTGCAGAGCAACAGCAGCGGCCAACCGGCGGCTGGGGGCTGTGGGGGCCCACAGGAAGCGTTGTGGCTTCAGGACCACCCATGGGTCGTGTTCCCCTTCCCTCCAACGCTGCCATCCTCTCTTCTTATCCCAGCAAGTTCGCAAGGGATCTGCCTGTGTCTCCTGTTTTCACACTAATGGCATTTTGGGACATGGTTTGGGACCTTACAGCATTACCACTGCATCAAAAAATAAACTGTTCTTCAAAACGGGAGGACAGAGGGCTTCACGTGCCCATCCCACCTTTTGCATCACTACAACCACCAAGAGATTTAGCTTTAACATTGTCACCTTGATAGGTCTGAAGATTTTGGGTTTCTTCCAGCGTAACACAATCAGGCCTATAATTGTCACTCCGTAGCAGAGGTAGTTAATAAATGACACGTAGTTGATTAGCGTGTATGTGTCTCCAACGAGCATGATGATAAGAGTGGCTAAACACTGCAAAGAGAGAAGCATGGTCTTACTTGGGTCATCACTAGAAAAGGTAATTTAAAGCAATAAAACCAAGAAAAAAAAAATCATAAAAGCAGTTAAACTCCTTTTGTTTATGGCCCCTGCTGAGCGACTGTTCCTTTCTGCAGTTTGATGTGTTATCACCAAGCTGTGGCTCCAGGGCTGGGGCTGAATGGGGATTCGGGGTTCTCTGAGGTCTGTTTATAAATACCCTGGGGTGCTGGCAGAGGTGGCTCTGCTGCCCATGGCCAGGCAGGCTGAGCTGTCAGAGCTCCCTGCACCCCCACTCACCCATTCGTGTTGCACCTTTTGAAAGGTATCGAGCCCTATGGTGAGGATTTCTAATAAAAGAAGGATTTCTTGCAGCCTAACACGTTGTGGTCAGTGCACTACATTGTTGCAGGTGTCCTGTATATTACACACAATGAGAGCTTTGCCCTTTCCCCTCATCAGCCCACGGCTGGTGCTGCAGTTGACCGGCATCATTAATCTTTTGAGCATTACTTGTGTTTGGAAACTGGCAGATGGATGCTGGAAATTTCCATGCCTGCGCTTTCTTCTTTGTACTGTATTTCTGCACAACTCTGCAAAGCCAGGAGAGCTGCCCTGGGGGGCCAGGGGGTTGCTGCTCAGGTCCCACACTCCTGCCTGTTGGTACCCCAGGAGCTGAGATGAGCCTCTGCCTGCATCATGTACTGGTCCTACCAACATCATCTGCTGGTGGCCAGAACCTGAGGGAAACTAAATGTCTAAATCCCTCCAGAGAGTGCTCTGGATTTGGGGCAGTGTTACTCCAGGCTCTCTTTTTGCTCATGTCACTTTTTCTTAATTAGTGGTTTCAATAGCAAAATCCTCTCAGGAGGGAGGGCTTTGGCACCATGGGCACCAGGAATTATGCTCCACTGCAATCAAACAACCCTTTGGTCCCTCTGTTCCCCTGTTCAAAGCCTCGCAGGCTTGGTGGGGTGAAGGATTTCAACGTGTTGAGCAGTCTCGCCATAAAAGGGTTTAAAATAGGGCAGTGTTTTGTGTCGATGTCATGTAAGATGTTCCCTGCTTTCCTCTGACAGGTGCACGGTGTCATACGCATCACACATACAACCCTCTCCCACCACTAATGGGTTTTGCAGTGATGCTGCTCAGAGCAATGAGATGTCATGCGTAGGTGTCACCGATGTGTCAGATTTGCTCATGGTGTGGGCGTGATCCCCGAGAAGTAGGAGGCTGCAGAGGACCCTGCTGCTCCCCCTGATCGCCCGGCCACAGCCTCAGCATGGCAGGCGGGAGAGCCGGCCGCTCCCCACTGCCTTGCAAAAAACCCCCAGTCTGTTTATTTTCCATTTAGCTTGGCCCCTTGATTTTTGAAACGATTAGTAAAAATACAGGTCTCGCTGGTGATGTTAAAAAGGCTTTTCTCCATGTACAAAGAAACCTTTCTCCACGCAAAGTGCTAGGAGTGATTCACTGGAAGGGAAAAAGGAACCTGATGTATTAATTAGGTTTGCCTAAAGTCTGACCCAGTTTGCTGTTGTAGCTGCCTACACTATATTATTTTTATATTTCTATTTGTTAAGAAATTAATATTTCCTAGCATCATTTGATATACCCTGAGCCAAATTAAAACGCCTTCCGATGATGAATTGATGCCCAGTGTCGGTTCTGTGGTTTGCACTGTGATTGCAGGGATGGTTTGAGCAGAGCAGGGGGCTGACATACGCCTGATCGATCAGCCAGCTGGGCTCAGGCAGCCGGCTCGTGTCGGGGCTGCTTCACAGCGAAACATCCTTGGGAGCTCAGTGTGTTATTTCAGCTGATGCATTTTTAAGGACAGGGAGTTGTGCTTCATCGGCACCAGTGGAGCTGAGCTGCCCGGCGGGAGCCTGTGATGGGGCCAGTGCTCTGGCTGCCCGGAGCAGGGCAGGCCATGGGCAGTTTACCCCAAAACCCTACACGGGCAATGTGTGAGATGTTTGTGGTGGGGCACCAAGCCCCAGGAGTGCTGTAAAGCCTCAGCCAGACGGGTATTTTGTCATAAAAGTGGAATGTGCAGGAGGCTTATTTGGTGAAATTTGGTCTGGGTGTATTATGCCAGAATTGCTGTTAGAGTTGGGAGACACATAAATGTTCACCTTCCTAGTGCATCTGGGGTCAAACCCTCGCTGTTTTGATATCGGTGACAAATCAGCAGTTGGTGGGGCCAGGGTTTCCAGCAAATGCTTTAGGGAATTCTTTTGCTTGGGTCCCACAGCCAGGGACAGCAGCACCAGGAATCATTTCCCTCTTTAACATCTTCTGTGCCTCAGTAAAATCCATCACATATTCTAGCTTCACTATTGGTAAAAGTGTATAAAGCTCTTTGCTTCAAATAATTCAAATGTCATCAACTTTTATGCTGTATAAAAAAATTAGAGAAATTGTCTTCCCGCAGGAGCACAGCAGCAACCTCACCAGCCCCAAGCCCTCCCAACACTTGGCCCATTGGTTTCTGATCTTTGCAGGTGACATCTCGTCTGCCTGATGTACCATTTAGCAGATATTTTATTCAGGCCCATTGTAATCATTGTACCTAGTTAATTTTTTGACCCACAGAAAAGAAATACTCCTGGTCCTGAGAGCACTGCCCGACCATCCCTCACAGGATGTCTTGCTCATTGAGAGTAAGTAACTTTTGGAACACTTTGTCCTCCCCCTGGGACCTGCTGTGTCTCTGGCTTTGGTGGCAGGATCTAAACCAGCTCTGCTCGAGTGGAATTAGCAGTGACCATGGGGATTTCCAAACTTCTATGGAAAGCAGGCAAAATTGGTCAAAAGAGCTCATGTTTTCTTAAAATGAAGTATCTCTGTTTCAAAAGCTGGTCTCCACCTCTGTGGTGGGCGAGACAAATGGTAATGGGCTTATATTGCAGCTCCGGTTAGGTATGAGGGAAACCCTCCAGGCATCACAGATGGTTGGGAGTGGGAGAGATTATTTCAGAGGCTGAAGGCTGCTCCTCCCTGGGGCCATTGGAGCTGCTCAGACAACACCCACCAGCAGCACTCCAGGCCTCCTCACTTCTCCTCCCCTGGGTTAAAATGGCCTCTCAAGGATTTTTCCAGCTCTCCTCTCTGTGATTCAGTATTTCTAAGAGCAGGTTACAAGGCGACAGAGCAGTGATGGTAAAACTTACGCAGACAAGCAGGGCAGGGATGGGCGTGCAGTGCTTGACGTGGATCATGGCAAGCAAACTTGGCAAATGGCCTTCTCGGGCGCCGGAGAAACATAGCCTGGAAATAAGAATAGTAATGGTGAATCCACTGGGTGTACAACAGCCTCTTCAATGTCTAGCCATGTAACATCTCTAATCTCAACTGCCTGCATCGGTCTTGGCGTGGAAGGGAGCTGTGACCAGTGGGTGTTGGGCTGCGACTGGGGAGACCATTAGAGACTGCCTGCGTAAGCTGGCGTAAGTTATTTAAACTCAACCCTTTGGTATACGAGGCCTTTAGCAGCTATTGTCATCTGTGAAGTGGACTGCTCAGAGATGACAAATTACCTCTAAGGAGGAGGACTGAAATCTGTCCAGTCCCTTCTGCAGGCCAGCATCACCTCCTTACCCGGGGTAGGATGAAAGCTGTGAAGGCTGTGAGGTGATCAGCCATACATAGCCAAGGCATAAAAAAAATCTCATAGATAATATTTTCAGTGTCAAAAGAGTTTTGGATAAGGCTTAACATGCCTTAAGATTTCATTTTTAAGTGCAGAACCTGTTACGTATGCACTCAGATTTCTTGCATTTCAAGATACTTGTGGAGGTGCTGAGATAAATAACTTTCCCAAGGTACTTAAGGCTTGGGTTGTTTCCTCAAAAAAAATTTATAACTGTTTAATTAAGTTCAGACAGGTCAATTAATATAGCATTTACAGCTTCTGGTCCCACTATCAGCAGTGTGCATCCAAAGTATCTTGCGTGAAAGGAGTTTTTTCCAGCACGGGAATGAAAATGTCTGTAACTCGGAACAGCAATAGGGCCTAAAACTCCTCTTTGAGCAAAGCACAGTTTGGCTTGTAGCTACTGGAGCTTTATTGGTGTGAAGTGACTTTGGTTCCATGCTAAAGCCGTGTTTGGCTCTTACTGTGAGTTATTCCACATCTGCAGACACTTTTGGTAGCTCATAAACGTTATTTTGCAAGAGATTCCGCGATTCAATGTTACATTTGCTGATTTGAAACAGAGCAATTAATAACTGAAGGTATCCAACACACCCAATAATGACCTCATGCTCTACAACATCTACAAAACATCTAGCTTTAGCAAATGAAATTAAAACAGCCCCTCCCCAAATTAGATAACGTTCATAAAATTGTACTCCATCTAACCTTGATGAGGTAAATAGGTATCCATTTATTCCTCCAAATGTAGATAGGGCCACTGAGACTGGCATAACCCAGGAAAAATAGCCCAGTAACTTTTCACCAAATGTCTAAAGCAACAGAAGGCAGAGAAACTGAAATACACTGCAAAGCACAGAACCAAAATCAAAGTGTATTTTAGACATCCAGGGAATGGTTTACTTACTACCGCCACAGCGTTGGAGGACAAGAGCTCTTGGGGTGACATGGCAGTGAAATATGCAATGTTGGTGAACGTATACACAAATGTCACCAATGGGATGGATATGAATATGGCACGAGGTAGGTTCCTAATAAAAGAATCAGGAGGGTAGATAAGAAATTACAGTCATGCACAGCAAGACCACAACAACCGTGTACGGCCCGGGGGAGGTCACCCAGCTGGGTGGGTTCATCAGCTGTTTCTCTGGAGGGAAGCCATGCTTCCATCAACTCTTTGACCTGCTGCAGGTTGGAGAAGGCCAAAAGTGCTGTGAAACACTACGTCAGCAGAGGGGAGCTCCCTGGAACAAACACACCACATGCTCCCTTTGGGCTGTTGGTTGGGATTGAGGCAGTGTGAGGTAGTTGTTTCTCAATAGCCCTAAGTACAGGCACCAAGGGGTAGAATAAAATGCCTTGTTTTGCCTAACCTTCACCTGCTCCGGAAAGGAACAGGATCCAGAGACCTGTTTAGAAGTGGACACCTGAACTGCTCTGTATCTAACACAACAAGGCATTTTTCTGTATGTGTCAGATTTGTAAAAAAGTTTTTTAAGAAAGTATTTAACTTCTGTGATTCTGAACGGATTTAGCAAATATGGGAAGTTTTTTTGATTATCCAATTACTTCTTTGTATTTTAGTTTTCCCTCAGAGGCTGCAAAAACAATAAACAAAAGTCCATCCTTTTTATTTCTCAACTGAGGCCATATTTGCCTTATTTAAGTCATAACTTTTCATTATTCAGTTTTGAAATTGTGGTGGTCCATGAAAATGTTGGTGTTGTATTGGGGAAACACATTACCATGCTTTCTTTATTCTTGCCAAGATATCTGGAAGTTCACTTTACCCCTCACTAGTGTGAAGGTGTGTGCAGAATTGCTTGTGAGGCCACAGCTTTAATTAATTTCCATCCATCCATTAATAGCTTAAACTTCTCCTTGTTTAATGTGCGCATTGAATGCCCAGAAATAACTAACGCTTCAAGAGCTGCTCTTGGCGTTTGTCATTCCACTTCATCAGCTGAGAAATGCTGAAAGGTTTGAGCTTTGCTTTACTAAGCTAAAATTCACTTTCCCTCCAGCTTTGCCAGCCTGCTCGTGATAAATAATTTCCAAGCCTCTTTCCATACCCAGGACCAGCAGCGACCCAACCTCGGTCACCCCAGCAGGCAGGTGCCTGCAGCCATGCTGGGGCAGGGAGCTCTGCCCCACCATGCCATGACTCTCCAATCTGCTCTTTCAGATCCCCTTTGGGTGAAAAAGCCCAGTGACTTCCCATGTAATTCAACATTTTTCTAATGGCAGTGACTCTCCCCATAGATACTTGTGTGGCGTCTCATCAGTGGTTAATTTTCTGCTACAGAAGCATTGTGTGATTGGATAGTGCCTGAAGATAATGGCTTGTCGACAGGCTGGTTTGATTCAGTTAATGCCTCGTGCAATCTATTCTTAATTTCAGTGTTTCTTTAACTTGCCTGCTATCTGTTCTAAACAAAAAAATCTCTCTCTCCTCTAGAAAGATCAGTCCCATAGATGTGGAATGACATTGCTGCAGCTTATTAAATGAATAATATTACCAGATGGCTCCAATGTCTCAGCACTTCAAGAAAATGTGGATGGTGTGGAAATGGATACTTGCCTGCGGGGATCAACCAATTCTTCTGTTACATAGTTCAAGAAGTTCCAGCCACTGAACGCAAACGACCCCTGAAGAAAAGCTAATGCCAAATGCCCCACTGATGGAGTCATCCAAAAATTGAATGCGTTGCTTGGTGTCAGCTCTTCGTAGTTTCCTGTACAAAGAGCGCAATCAAGAGGTTAAGCCACCCCTAGAGAAGTGCTACCTACCAGAGACCCTGGGAAATAGGTAAACTTTGAGGTTTTATTCTTTATTGGATTTGGGACTTCATGTTCTTCATGTTCTAGAGGTCACCACGGGCTGGCTTTGCACTTGCAGTACTTTCTGTGGGATGGTGTCCTGTACGCACAGGCATCCCTTGCTGCCCGCTGTGCCACAGCACTGGTGTCACCGCTGCGCCTTGTGGGACCAACCTGCACAGTCTGAGGATGGCTCCTCCTTGGGGTTAATTCCTACCTGTTCTTAATACAGTTTTCTTTTGCAAGAGTTTGGTGGTGTTTAGTAGAAAAACTGAAAAACAAAATGTCTACGGAGCTGAAAGATTTGTCAAAATTGTGAGACTGTTTCCACTGAGAAAATAAGTTTTCTGCTCTCTGTAAATGTCATGTTTCATCTTCCTTGATATGACTCACCATATACACAATAAAAACTTTGTGAACCTTTTGTGGTTTCTGCTTTCCATTAAGTTGGTGAATCAGTGTCCTGAAGCACAATTAGTAGTTAAACTACAACAATAAATGAGACTTTTTTTAATCTTAGTGACTTTTTGTAGGAAGTTGGACTAATGCCTCAAATGAAGCAGGTGTCTGCCTGCCCTGAGCCCAGCATCGCTTATTAATTTTACACCCAGAGCACTTCAAATTTAAGGACCATGCAACGGGTTAAAAAATTTCAGTAACTGATCCAAAACATCTTCAGCTGCCCTCCTTTAGGCTATCAAAACTGACAAGGTGGGCTGGAAAGAGAATTGTCTGAGGGTATACAGGTGATTTCTCTGTTGCCCCATCCTTTCCACAGCAGCACGAGTATACAGCCCTGCAGCTTGGCTGAACGCAGTGCTCCTTTGGGTTGGTTTGTAAGGAGGAAACAGTGCAGTATGTGGCAAAAATCAAGTCTATCAACAGTACCATACCCGTGTTAGAGCTGTCTCACAGAGTACCTTTAAAGATCTGTATGAAGCCCACAATAATGATAAGGGCCAGGGCTAAGAGTTTTCCTGCTGTAAATATATCCTGGATGCGCGTTGCCCATCGAACGCTGGAGCTGTTCACCCAGGTCAGGAGGACTGGAGAGCAAAAGACTGAATTCAGTGAAATGAAATTATGTTTATTTAAAAACACACAGTCAAAGCATTGAAAAACACAGACTGACACGCGTGTTCCTGCGGGAAGCTCTAGGATGCCTGGGAGCGAGAGTGAGGAGGAGCATTGCCTTTCCCTAGGAGACTTCCAGCTTCAGGGGCATCCCTGGCAGCCAGCAGCCTTACCCCCTTGGGTGCTGCCGATCGGGGCTCCCCCAGATCTGGTAACTGCCTGAGTAGTGCCCAATGTGCAGGGATTGCCACCTCCTCATGGAAACGGGGAACGTCTTCAGTCCCAGTAGCTCTGGTTTGCTTTTGCTGGCTCCATAAGTAATTAATGCCAAGCTGGTGCGTGCTGCACTTCCTACACACTCGCATTTGTGAGTGTAAAAGCAGACTAGGAAGGGCTCATATGGTGGTGGGTCACCCATGCCATGTGCCCATGGCTCTGCAGGGAGCACAGCACTGCCCCATCCCACAAGTTCACCTGCTGCCACTGTCCCTGGGACTGGCAGGGATTGGGGTGCAGTTGTGCCCCGCTCCAGCACACTGTGCTTGCTGCGGGCAAGTGGGAAGGGACTGGATATCCCACATTGTGTCCTGGGGCCCCCTGCTTGCCTTTTGGGTTGTGGCCACGGCCCCAGCCTGGCTGGAGTGGCCCCTCGAGTGGTCCCATGCAAAACCGAGGCAAGCTTTGTGTGTGCGCGAGAAGCAAATACTCACGTAAACACACCATGGAGAGGATCCTGGAGGCATTATAGGGGGGGATACAGTTAGGGAAGACGGGCTGCAGGACATAGTTTGAGAAGGTCAGTGAAATGACAGCCAGACTGGTCGGGTACATGATAAGCACCGCGCTCCAGAGCAGCAGAAACCTACAAAGACAAGAAAAAGCACAAGAAGCAGTGCTGGGGTTTGCTAGAGGAGGTAACGCACCCTCGGCTGTGCTGCACTTTGGGACAGCTCCCGAAGTGTTGGGACCAAGCATGTTCATCCTGGTCACACCTAACAGTCATCTATCTGTGCCTCTCCTCATCCCTTTTCCCATGTTCCCAGCACAATCTGCATTTTAAATTAAGCATTTTAAAGCAAATCACAGTTTAAGGATGCATGGAAGAGTGAGGATTATGCCCAGTGGGCACGCTTTGATTTAGCTCTGCACGTCAATGTGAAAGCATCTCTGTGGCTCCTGGGCTGACATGTTACTGCAGCAGACACCAGTATCTGCACTGAAGGCACCTCTGAGGGGTTTCAGCAGGGGCCCAGCTGTGGGCCAGCCTGTGCTCTCTGGGCTGTTACTGGGTCTCCAACAGTCATTGAGGGGTTTCTTGTCATCATCCAGGTTGGCTCTGTGACCTGGGCCAGGGCAGCCTTGTGCTGCAGTATTCTGTGCTCACCCAGCCGGCCCCCCCGGGGCTGCCTGGCTGCCTCCAGCTGCAGCTGAAGGTGACTGCACCAAATGAGGCACCCGTGCAAATATAAAGTGTGAGATATTTTGGTTTTTCACTCTAGGAAAAGGAAAAAAAAAATACTTATTGTATAAAAGCAGCATTAAGAAATTCTTAGTGAATTGCAGGAAAGTGAAACCCTTCTTGCCATGTACATACACGCACAGATACACACACAGGAATTCGTTCACATACATGCACAAATGTGATGTGCAGGGATGCCCAGCACAAATGAAGTTCAGAAAAGATATTTCCATATAAGACAGTATAATTTCTAGCTTACATGAGTTGTTCCTTTAAAGGCTGTTCCCTCCCAGCATGCTGTCTGCTGCCAGCCCCTTGGACCTGGCCAAGCTGGGGAGGTCCCACCTGGGGCTGTGAACCTGGAGGGAGGGAGGGGCAGAGTGCTGCTTGCTGGGGGTTCCTTGGGGAGAGATGGTGAGTGTTTCTCAGTCCCATCCTTTACTTTGCCTTGTTGTTTCTGAGAAATATGGGGTAATCTGATGCTTCCTTTTTCTTATTACCTACCAGAGAGTTAATTTAACTGGCATAATGCAAGAGCTAGGTAACTTCCCAAATGGCACTATTGTTTTTAAAACCCAGGGCTTTTTTTCCCCCCTCTTTCTCTTTATTTTGTTGTGTGATTTTTTTTTTTCTATTTTTAATGTTTTCATTGTGGTTCAGAGCCATTTTCTTCAGTAACTGCTTTGTGCCCTTTGGTGCTGAGGGTGGTGTACGCAGTTTGGTGCAGTTCTACAAGCAGGAGCCTGAGCACTGGGCAAGTTCAGTCCCCAACACACAGACCCACTGGGTTAAATCACTGAAGACTAAATATGACTTAAAGACTGCAGTAATAATTTTTTGATAGGGTTAGAATGCTGGTGGTGCTGAGTGAGGTCAAGTTCAGCCCTCGTTGCCCCTGAGGAGCCCCAGCTGTGTGTGCCCAGCAGAAAATGACTCTGAAAACAGTATTTCAGGCAAAAGTGGCCCTTGCTTCTATGTGCTGTACTATAGAGTGTATTGTAGCTGGTATTGGATAGAATATGGTTTAATGGGAATGTGAATAATTCAGTAGATTTCTGACAGTCAATTTGTTTCATGCTGAATTGAAATACATGTAGGACTTATAACACCAATTAAAGTAAATGCAGAATTTTAGTAGAGGGTGATAAAGTTGCACTGTCAAACAGGAAGCTCCAATGAAAGATGCCTTTAAAATAAGAAGGAAGCTTGCCTAAGATGTAGGCCCACTTCTATCTTGTTTTTCCAGGTAAGTTTTAACCAAAGCCTGGTTCTGAGAATAAGATACCCATGCTGGTCACTCGGATCGTGTTCCCATCCCTGAACACCCAGGCTGGGGCTGAGCCTTTGTCTTGCTCTCAGGTGCTGTTGGCAGCTGCCAGGGCAGGACCAGGAGCTGGAGGGACAGCCAGCTGGGGATGGGATGGCTGCTCTTGTGCTCAGCTGCTCCTGGGGAGGTGGCATTTGGTGTGGCTGGCAGGTGGGAATCAATCCTGATACAATTACCCAATGCTCCCTTGTCTTCTAGGAAGTCTTTGCTTTTAAAGCACAATCTTTTGTCATCTGTTGTGTAGGAATAGTTTAGAGTATGATTTCCTTAGCAAAGAACAACTGTTCCATATCAGCTATAATTAATTTAGGTGACACAGGGCTGAAATTTCCTGCGGATGTAACTGAGTTTCAGATGCTCTCGCCGTAGCGATGCACACGGATTGACCAAGGGAGGTGGAAGTGGAAGGGCTGGAGGCACGCTGCCTGCCCTGGGCAGATATGCAGAGGGAGTATGACCAGTGCTGGGAGCCCGGAGTCCAGGCTGGGGCAGGGAAGTGTCCCTGTGGTGCAGCTGGGGTCACTTTGTACAGCTCTTCAGATGGGAAGTAGGGGAATTACTGCTCCAAGGCCTGAGCAGTGGCACTGAGGGTGTCAGGAGTTGAACCCTATCCGATAAGCTTTCACAGTTACTCTGTAATTTACAGCACTACAAGAACTAGAGAAGTTAAATCTTCTCTCATTTCTGCCTAAGAAGCAATCAGACCTTTAGGAAAAGGCTGGAGACAGCTGAATGTAGAGAAAAATGAAGATGTAGCTGCTCTTGTGATTTTTTTTTTTTTTTCCTCTTTCTTTCTTTTTCCTATTCTGAGGGTTGGAGCATGGGAAATCCAAGCTCCTGCGTGTGCTAATGGCAAAAGGAACAGTAAAATAACCTTACTGTCTGAGGTTATTCTTCTTCTGAGCAACCTGCGGTCATGCGTAATGAGTGTCAATGGCCGCTAGCTGGAAGGCCTCTGCTGTGCTTTTTGTTGTTGAGTCTGATCCAAAGTCCATTGAAGTTAATGGCTATCCTCCCATCAGAGTGCATGGGCATTAAATAATGTCTCTAATTACATTATTTTTCCACATTTTAGAAGCACACTGGAATAAGTGACAATCTGTGGTGGGATGTGCTGCTGGTGGGAAGGTGTGGCCTTCATGTGGAGGTGCCAGTCATCCGTCCCTGCACCAAAACTCAATTTTTTGCAGATATCTCTGCATACTAATTTCCTCATCTGGGGAAAACAAAAACAAAACCAAAAAACCCAGCATGGTTTGATCTGGGTCTCTAATAGTCTAGTGAACTTGTATTTGGGATGTGCCTGTACTCCTGAGATCTGATGTTAGATATAAAATATCATAATGTCAAAGCAGCCTGTGAAAATAGGAAATTAGAGTGTATCCTACTTGTGTGACATTAACAAAAGATAACAGTCTGAAGTATGTCCTGTAGGACAGATCACCATATTGCAGGAAAAGCTGACTGGTTTAAAAATATTTGAACTAGTTTGAATATTATTAATACTATCCTAGACTGCCAAAAGAATTAATTGCCTTTGGAAAACCTAGATTTTTGCAACAACAACAAAAAGGAAACATAGAAATATATCTGAAGCAAGTTTTAGTTGCAGTTTGGAGTAAAACTTACCAAAGCTGTGGCTTAGAGCTCTCTGCTGGTTTCAGTACTATTGATTTTTAGTAAGGACATCTCTCCAGCTGGTGAAGCAGCTACATTAGTTGCAATGTTATTGCTGAGCATTTAGAAGTTGTATTTATCATAAATGCACTAGTGGATTTTTCATGAAGCTGAATCTATTCATTGTCTTCTGCAAGAATACATATTAAGCCTATTATTTACTACTTTGGGTAATGTTCTTTTTATGACCTGTAGAGACATGCAAGCCCATAGGAACACAGGAGGAGCTGTGCTCGGTCGGCTCCAGCAGCACGGGATGTGACACGTTCCCTGCAGTTACTCTGCTCATACACCAATGCTATTTAAAACCAAGATGATTTCTAAATGAAGATGAAAGCGGGAAGTCTGCCCAGTGCGACAGGACCCCTCCCTTGCCTCTTCCTTCTTCCCTGTCCAGAGCTGCCGGAGAGTGTCCCTTCTGCAGGGTCACCTCCAGCTGAGTTTTGCCATCACCCCTGCTTTCGGCAGCATTTCACGTGCTGACGTTTAGCTGTGCTCAGACTCGGAGCAGGGCTGCTGCTCTGCAGCCAGAGCTTCTGCAGCTCAGGGGATGGCCCTGTCCTGCCCCTCTCTTTCATTCCATTCACTTTCTTAGAGCACACCTACCAGTGTAACAATTTATTTATTTATTTGCACAACCAACTGTTAATACTGCCAGGCACACTAATACGTGCCAGGCTGGGGTATGTAGTATTCCAATGGCTGTTACAATCAAACAGTACTTCTTTGTTCCCTATACCTATGCAGGAAAACATAATAACAGGAGGATTTTTGGGGGCAGGGACAAGACAACAGAAGCGAAGAGGAAATGTCATGGTCTGGGTGGGTACGGTATGTGCTTCCATAATAACCATCTTTGTGTGAATAGACCCAACCATCCAGATTTGCCATTGGGAAAATTCCTTGGCAGATGCACTAAAGCTTTGTGTGCTGAATTTGATATTCTTTGCTGTAGAAAGATTAAATCAGAAGAGAAAATTGAACTTTTGGAGAAGCAGTGTTTTTCTTTTCCTTGAGGGAGGTGCAGTGTAGGCTCCTGAAGGGCCCCTTGTAGCTCGGAGCCGCACGCGCAAGTACCAGTGGAGGAATGGGTGCTTCCAAAGTGGAAAACTGACGGTGCTTGTGGGAGTTGCCCAAAGCTGCAGGCTTTTGGTGATGGCTCAGGAAAGGGCACAGGGCACAATCCCAGCCCAGCTTTACTGGAAAATACGACTGAATTTCCCTCTTTTTACACCAAAACCTACCTGGAGTTTTCTTGCCTAAGGCAACCCTTTGTCATACTTACGACATGGTTTATTTTCTTGGGAGAAAAGGTAAAGTCTCTCTGCAAAGCAAGAATGGGAGTAATGCTTCCCTTCAGGTGATGAGGTTGTGCTTTTTTGATGTTGCTTGTGCATCACAAGCCTGGACACCAAGCAAGCTGCTGCTGCAGCAGAGAGCTCCCTGCCTGGGGAGGTGGGAGCATTGCTTAGTCCCCAGGTACATGCTGGGTAGCGATCAATGGGCGTGTGCTTTGTTACAGCAATTGCATAGTCTGGTGCTTTCTGGTACCATGCAAATTCTCTGAACACGACATGGAGTGAGCTGAGGAACAACTAATGCCAAGTTTAATTGTACTTGATTGCCAATTACTTTCTTTTTCTCCCCTAGAAAGCATAATTCTTTTGGTTTTGTGAAACTCTGATGGTTTCTGGCCTCTCTCAGAGCGTTATTCTCAGGATAGCACTTGTGACCATCTGTGCAGTCTCACACTCTCACTTTCATAGTCCTTGCTCGCAGACCCCGTTCCTGGGAGCAGGCTGACCTCCTGCTGCAGTGTCCCAGGGGAGCAGGGGCTTCACTGGGCAGCTCCTGCCCCCATGAGAGAACAAACCTCAGTGAAGACGAGGTGAGATTTTGCTTAACCAAGCCAATGTTGTTTCCTCAATCCGTGCTGCAATGCTAGTGTAATTTTCTGAGCAAAGTGGGACAGCGTTCAGAGGAGCGATTCCTCTGACTGAAGGAACACGGACTTTCATGAGAGCTAGTATAAGGCAACAGCTTAAGTCTGACAAGCATCAGAAAACTACCTTGTCACTTAGCATGTTTCCAGATGCTGGCTGTGCCCAGTGCACAGGTGACACTGTGCTGAGGCAGGCACAGGTGAGGGGACAGCCCATGGGATAGTGGGGACAGCCTGTGCTGCTTTACTCTAGCTCAGCAGCCAGCTCCATCATTACAAGCTTGTTTTCCATCTCAAATGAGAAGGAATATTATTATTATTTTTTTTCTTCTTTCTGTAGTTTGCAGTTATGATGCTTATTTTTCACAAATAAGACACCAACATGGGCATGGCCTCTTTCCTTGTGAGCTGTCCAGAGAGTTTTGGTGCTTCTCTAGCGAGCTGTGAGTATAGGCTGATGGTTTAATTTTTATTGTTGAATACACAATAAATACAGTCAAATATAAATTATGAGCTCTTCTCACTTGTCCCTTCCTCTTTTAGCCACACTACTGTTAGTGGTATTTTCAAAGATAAATCATTCCCTGAGGTAGCATTTCCCATCTTTGAATTTATAACACTTATTTTTGTACAGTTGCAGTAAGTGAGGCAGTGGTGCGAGTGGGCACCCATGCATGGGACACTGCTGTGGGCAAATCTTCTCCAGCAATTTTCCATATTCTACTGTAGGAAGGTCTCACAATATAATGCCATAGAAATATTTGCTGCCTTCTGCACCAGTAGTTAGGGGGCTTTGGTTTGTGGTAAGTAGCTTCAATCTGTCTTCCCTGACGTGTGAAGCTCCTCAATACAAGGTGCTGATCACTCATGGCTGGCGTGCAGGAATGTCACTCGGACACAGCGTCATTTACAGCACCGTTCCTTCCTGTCACGGATTTTATTGAGTGAGAGAGGGAAGTGAAAGCATCTGTAGCTCTGCTTAGGAGTGATTTGGTATTTCTAACAAGAACAGAATGACTTTGCAAAAGCATTTTATTGACAAATTTTCCCTGACTCTTCCAAGTCAGATGTCTTTTCCACACTTAATATACTCAGTGTAAACATGTTTTCAAGTTACTTTGTAGAGATAAGGTACTTACCCAGCTAACCCACCAAAAATCTCTGTCACGTAGGAATAATCCCCTCCTGATTTGGGGATAGTGACTCCCAGTTCAGCGTAACATAGCGAGCCAAGGGCAGCCACCCCGCCGCCAAGCACCCAAATAATGAGAGCGAGTCCCACCGAGCCGGTGTGCTCCAAAACTCCTTTTGGTGAAATAAAGATCCCAGAACCAATGATATTACCTGGAAAGGACAAAGGGTTTGCAGTGAGGTAAAGGAAAGTGAGAAATGCACTTTTTTTATTTTAAAAAAAGACAAACAAACCCACAGCCCCCACCCAACCAAACGAGACCCTCCAGCAAACTCCCTCTTCCAGATTTCACATCTTTGTATTTTATCTGATGACACCTTGGGGAAAGCATTGCTGTTTATCAGCAACCAAGGATGGCAAGTGCACACGCAGCTCTACTGAAGCCTGGTAAGACTCGGGTGAGCATCTGTGTTTGCAACTAGCAGTTTTGTGGCATGAACTCAGATGGTTGGTTCAACTGTTTGCTCTTACCCACCATGCCCAAATATTTTATCAAAAGGAGTTAGAAGCATCTTTGCAATGAAGATTTTTCATCTCCTCCTGAGAGGAATCTAAACAAGAAAAGGCCCGTTTTCAGGGGAACTGGGAGGTCAAAAAACCTCCCCACATAGCATTACCTATAATGTAGGGGCAAGGAAGGCTCTTGCCACCAGGGTAGGTTTAAGATTATGCTTGAAAAATCATTTCAAAGATTCAAATATTAGAAATTAATTAATGGTTCATATTTGCAATATCTGTGCTGCTTTATTATTACCCACAGATTTTTTTCAAGGGATATTGTGGGGTGACTGAAATATTGGACAATGTGGACTTTGTCCTACTAATTTTGTTTGATTAGCATGTGAGCGAAGCAGCACTGGGTGTAGGACAGGAGTTTGGGATATCACAGATGCTCTTTGTCTGCATGGGGCCAGGGTATGGTTGTTCTCCAAGGACAGTGGGAACTGTTCTGCAAGAGATGCCTCATAGCTGCTCAGGGTCTGGAAGGAGAGGTTTTTGTCAGGCTTGGGACTTTTTGAGCAATACCTAAATAGCATTCTTTTCCCTAAAGGATGTGAAAACTCTGCTGTCGTAGGACTCTGCTGGAGGCCTTGTCTTTTATGAGCTAGTATTAAAATCCTCACTGACAGAGTTGGGTTTCAGCCTGTGCTGTTGAATAGCATTTCTTATCAGAGTAGACATGAATGTTAAATATTGGATGCTGGTTGTTAATGATGTATTGTCATCTAAAGCAGCTTCTCAGCAGCCTTTGAACCTGTGTGTCATAAAATCTAAGCTCTCTTCCTCCCCTCTGTTCTATAAGTGCTTTTCAGCTCACAATGTATAGCAAGCTCTCTTAAACACATCCAGTTATGCCAAATTTTGCTGTGTTTGGCTTAAATTTTGTCCTCGTGTTTCTTAAAGCAGCTTCTGGTAGTTCATCTGGCCAGTCTGCCATGGTTGCACTTGCACGTAACTGTGTGTTTGCAGCATGTGTGCTGAAGCAGATACTCTATCTGTGGTTTGAAATGAAATTAAGGTAGAAAATAGAAAACTCTGGCAAGCAATAAGCAGCTGGCTGCTTCCTGGCAAGAGCAGGAGGGTGGGAGGCCGTGGGAGCAGCTCTGCCATGGCTGAATCTGTGCTGGAGTGCCCAGAGGGTTTGGGGCTTATTGGAGCAACAGGCTGCTTGTGGTACGAGGGTCTCACCACAGTATTAAAGTGTTGGTATAGCACTGCAATGACAAACCAGAGAATCTGACTAAATACAATAATTTATAGCGCAATAAAGATACATTCTTGGGATGAGGTGGTGGGACATATGCTGGGCCTTTTCTGTGTGCTGGCGTGGCAGCTTGTGCTGCGTCCGATGGCTGTGTAAGGGCTGGCTTGTCAATATTACAGCTGAATCATGTTATGAAGTGCCTCCAGGCAGCTCAATCTGTGGTGCAGCAGCTTCAAGTAAGGCTGGCCAAGGGCAGCAGTAAGGAAATATTGGTACAGATTAAAGAAACTCATACAGACCCGCCACAAGTTGTGAAAATGGTTTAAAAAGGCATGACAATTGAAAAGAATTTTTTTTCAAGTTTTCATTTTAATTTGTGAGCTTTGTGGCTGGCCATGCTCCCCTGTGTAAGAGTCCTTCCACAGGCACAGGTGGGCCAGAGTAATTTTCTTTCTAGATGAAAGTAGAGTCATAGCTGCTGTTTTAGGAAATACACTGAAGACCACCAAAGTTTTGATAATGCCTTTAAAGCAACATTATTAAATCATATCTTGCCCCTGAAAACCATGTAAAAAAAAAAGAAAGATTTGCTAGTGTATTGTTAAAGGGCTGAGCAAGTGACTTCTGTAGCTGGCTGGTCTGGCTCTGTGACAGTGCTCAACCTGTTCCCGCAGAGGACAGATTTTGGAGTGTGAGCCCTGGGGTGTCTCTGTACCTGTGACGTGGGGGACCCTCCCGTTACATCTGACATCAGCCTCTGCAGATGGATGCAGCGCTGCGTGAAGGCTGAGACCATCTCACCAAAGCCTCATTTAAAGTGGCAAAACACCAGATGGGCAGGTTTGTATTTGGGAAAGAGCTGCATGTGCAAGGAAACCAATTACAGATCAACTCAAAGGCTATTTTAAATTCCACTGTTGGCATGAGGGACAGTTATGAAAACACCCTCCCTCCACCCCAAATTGGGGCCCAGGGTGCAGGGATGCCCCTTTAGCTCTGTAGCTCATGTACTCAGAAACAGGAAGGTGTAAGATGGGTAAGAGCAGGGAGATCAGCAAGGGAAAGGGAACAGCCAGCCCTGCTCACCCCTGCTCTTCCCTCCTTCCACCCGGAGCTGGTGGCCAGGTTGGGCTCAGCAGCTCCCAGCCCAGCAACTGTAAAATATGATGTGAGGGACTGAGTTTTACTCTAGAGAAGAGCTGAAAAACAGAAGATAATTCTGCAACTGTACAGGCAATATTGGTAAGGAATACATTTTTGTGTGCATGGGCTGCTTGCTTTAATGTCCACAATGCACAGACAAGATTAAGCCAAAAATAACTGGTTTAAATGGTGATGGAGGAGACTGAGGGTTAAGCTTAGAAAAATCTTGGTGGTGTTGAGATCTTTAGCCATGGAGGGAATCCCTGGGGAAGACTGAGGCATCTTCCCACCTGACCCCTCCTGCTGCAGGTGGGATAGACATCCTCCAGGACCAGAAGCATTTTCTCTGCATTTAAAAAAATAAATAAATCGGATGAGGGATGTAGTTGTTATCAAAACTAGATCATACTAGAATAACAGTAAAATTAAATATAGCTATCCCTTAGCTGAACTAGCACAGGGAGCCCTAACCACTGCTACAGCATTAATCACGGCAGTTTGCGCTGAAGGAATGGGTTGTGATGCAGCTGAGTTGCACAGTATTATTCATAGCGCTAAAAGATTTGTTCTGGGTCTTCCCTACTGGGAGGCTACATGGCTGGAGTGGAGTGGTGAAATCTTTCAAGAAGATAGATGAGGAGTTAATGTATTGCTAAAGCATACATAATACTTAATAAAATTTATGAGGCTTTTTTGGTCATAGGTTCTTCTGCTGGCTGAAGCATTGCGATGTATTTAAAACAAACAAGCTTTCCTGGAAGACTGGTTGTGCCCTGTTCAGGAACTGTAACAAATCTTGAATTTAAGCTGAAGAAGAAATGCCTGCCTTAGGAGTTTAAAAACTATCTAGACAAAATCTCTGGCACTGCTGTCTGCTGCAGTTGTGCCAGTTACACTCCTGCATATGGAGGAAGGCCTGAAGTTACAAAGGACCCTTAAAAACGATCCTCTGCCTGCCAGCGTAGATACCTGCGTGTATCTGTTTTTCACAGATCAATGCACCTGAAAATACTGCAGTTTTGAGAGGAGCCCATGGTATTTTGGGGAGCATACTGAGTTTAGGACTTGCTGCTTTTCAGCACAATAGATCTGCAGGGTTTAATTGCCTCTTTGGGATAGGACAGTACTTGTTCCTGCTGTGACAACCCAGTACTGAACAAACAGAATAACCCATAAACGAGTCCCCTGGCTCCTTTCACACCGTCTCCTCCTGCTCAGTGCTCTCGTTTACCTTAGCTCAGGTTTGCTTCTATTTTTGGCAGCAAACAGCAGATGCAAATGCCCATCCCTCAGCAAGTTCTTGGTGAGAGCTTCCACTCCCACGCTCTGCCACCTTTTCATTGCGTGGGTACGTGGAGAAAGAATAAAATCCAAACGCGGTGTGGCATCCCCAAACCGGCAATGAACAGGAAATCCAGCAAATCTTCCAGCTGATGTGCAGTGTTAGAGCCTGGGGTCTCTGCAGACCTGTGCTGTGGGGGGCTGCTGGGGTGACCCCCAGCACTGCTGTGGCTTATGGGCTGGCGAGGGCTGAGAGCTGACTGTGCCCTGGCTCTCTGTACCTGCTCGGCTGCTTTGCTGTGGGGGGCAGACCTGCTGGGAAGGGTGGGAAATGGGGAGATAAGCGGTGGCAGTGATGCAGGAAGCAGTGTGATCAGGCCGTGCTTTGATGGACCTGGGGAAGGGAGACGAGTCCCAGTGAGGTGTAGCTGCAGAGATAAGGTGGTGGCAGCCATCTGGCGTGGCAGTGATAAAAGTGCAGTCTCAAGGCATAGACAGAAAGCCCATGGTGTGTTTTTTAAATGCTTGCATTTGGCTTTGTCACAGCCCTGAATCTCTCTGTGCTTTGGGTTTCTGCTGCTAGGAAAGGGGATTGCTCATCCCCAGCTGCCTGGGCACTGGGCTGCTATTCAACCCCAAATTGCTGTGGGGATGAGACGTCCGTGGCACGGTGTGGCTTAGAGTGACACCCTCCTGTTATGGCAAGACCACCAAAGCAGTCCTCCTTGTGTGCAAGTCTGTATTGAGCTGGAAATAGCTAGTACTTTTTAAATTTAAGGATAATGCTTTCTGGGTGCAGCTACCTGAAGGAGCAGGGCAAGAAGGAACAGGCAGCCTTCTGGATGGTCCTTTCATACAAACTTTCACAGGATTTTTTTTTTTTTTTTAATTAAGTAGTTAATAATATTTTTAAAAAATCTAATCTCCTTTATGAATGAATATACAATAAGGCAAAATTATCTTCCAGCCTCATTATGGATTTCCTATTATTTTGCTCTTGCAACATGTGCAAAAGCCGTATCAGCAGGAGTGGAAGTGCTACGCCCCTTCCGTCAACAAAATGTTCTTGTGGAAACCTGCCATGAATGTGGTAAAAGTTCTTGGGAAGTACCTTGTCTTCACTCAGCATAGGACGTGTTTAAAAATAGATATGGTGGAGATGGCTGAAATGCTCCCAGAAAATGAGATGTCAGAAAGTGCCTGATGAGAAGCAGAGTTTTCAGGAGGTCTCATACTCCTTAGCAGAAGCTCTTAGGCCAGAAGACTTAGCACTAAGGCAGATGCTTTACCTACAAATAGGTATTTCAAAGCAAC
>NW_010328455.1:24491-26162 GCF_000700745.2 Antrostomus carolinensis
AACTCTACAGTAAGGAAGAAATTGGCCGTGCAGTTCAGGGAAACTCTTGTTACTGTGCTCACCATGTCAGCAATAATTTGTTTCAGCTTTACTAGTGCTGGTACTCCTGATACTAACTGCATTTATTTTTTCTTCTAAGATGTGAATAGATGGGAAAAATGAATTCCTTCTTCTAAAACAGTCACTTTTTCTGCTCCTTCATGGCCTCTAGTAGAGTTTCTTGCTACAAAGCTACCTCTTTGAACTGAAAGGAAACTAATGCCTGAATTGTGTATGTTCATGCCATAGATATACCTTAAAATATAACACAGAATAGGCTGTCTAGAACTATATATGCATATGAAAATTCTTGTTGGTAATAATACAACCTTAACCCTGCCTGGAAGGCATGAGCCAGTTGCTGGAAGTTGCATAACCAATCCCAACAAATCAGTACTAAGTAATCACAGTAAACATCACCTCATCGAAAAAGGCTGAATTACAAGCTTCCCATGTGGGCAATGTTCTTGCCACCTCCAGATTAAGCCTAAGGAGGGACTGATGCATTCACATGGCCCAGCTGCTTGGTAGATCCATACTTGTAGTGCCATACGCCCCAAGCTCACCGCAGATACTCAATGTGTTGCACCAGCCACAAAAACAGGGGATGGAGAGAGGTGGAACCACATGAAATGGGGCAGGTGCAGTGTGCCAGGGGAAAAAGTGGGATGATGAGCCTGAGTTTGTCTCCATGCGCCGACTCAAGCCCACTCCTCTGATGTGTGAAAGTGTTTCTGCTAATAACAAAGGAAAAAAAAAAATGCTAACCACTTGCTCAGCCCTCTCAAATTCCTAACCTTAAACAAGTATCAGTTTTTTGCAGGACAGAAGCTATCCTTGACCCAGCACTGTATTGTTTAGCACCAATGAGCCTTGAAAAGACATCCTGCAAAAATACTGACCTCTGGAACAAAAATCCTCTTTCTGCTCTGCTCTAGTCAGTCAAGATTTTGTAAAAGATTATTAATTTTTTAAATTTTTTTTTTTTTGCTTATTTACGGTAACAATGGTCTCTGATCTGATGGGGGCAAGGAGAAAGGTAGACCTCACAGCTGTGGCTCCTTGATGTTAAAGAAAAGCCTTTTTGTACTTAACTTAGAGAAGCTGGCCCATAAAAGTGTTTGGGAGCTGCTCATGGTGTGAAAAGATGACCCTGGCAGGACTGCCAGAGCCAGCGGGACTCTGGGGGATCTGCTCCCACACTGCTAGCTGCACACATCCACTGAGGCCCTGGCGTGTTCTTGCTCAGCTGTGCAGTGCTGCTGGGATGTGCTACTCGACTGGAGAGGTGAAAAGACACAGCTACTTCTTCTTTTATTTTTTTTATATTTTATTTTTTTTTCCTTTCCCATTTTTCTAGGATATGGAAATAACTCTCAATGTTGTCTGAAAAAAAAAAAAAACCATGACACTGAATAAGATCTTAGAAGTTGTATATTTCAGGCTATTATTATTTTTTTTTTTTTTTTTAAGGCTTCATGGTTCAGATTTTGAAGTTTTTCTAAAAAACTCATGAGGATTAAGAACATACTTTTTAAACAAAAGCTGAGGGTCTTGTGGAATAACACCACTTCAAGAGTTATTGGGGGAGGAAGCAACAAACATCTAAAAGATGATAAAATGATATGCTGT
>NW_010328455.1:26180-44420 GCF_000700745.2 Antrostomus carolinensis
ACAGGATGCAAATAGTAAAAGAAAAAAAGTCCTATGATATAGGAATTTATGCATTTGGGGTTTTTTAATATTGAACAAGTCTTTTCCCAGCTGCATTTTGTACGTGGTGCTGCAACCTGCTGCTGGGGAGTTGTGTCTGAGACTGGAGCTCAGCCTGTCCCCTGTCAGCCCTGGGGCAGCTGCCAGCCAGGACACTCACCGGTGCCACCGAGCCTGATGGAGCTTGGACAAAACCAACCCAGCTCTTGTAACATGGCAGTGAACTGGGTGTGAAGTGAGCTCGGTCTCTGCTATTACCCACCATCCATCTCCACCAACTTAGTGGAAGCTGGTCTTGCACCAGGTTTTTGCCAAACAGAATGCCAAAACCCCTGTCCTTCTCAATTTCCAGTCCTTTATCTGATTATGTTTGGGGTCTTTAGTGTTTGTAGTTTTGACACTAACACCTGGAGCTGGGATGGGTTTCCCAGACCAGTCTCTCACACACGCAGTGTGCAATTTTGCTTGTAGGTGAGCGCCTCGTGCAGAGTTAAACCATTCAAGAACTGTGGCACCAACTTGAAAATTAGGGCATGGGGCTTTACTGAAAAATCCTGCGTTTTCAGTTTGCCTCTGGTTTTTGAACTATGAGAGTGCGTTTGGGGTCAGGATTTTGTGTTTTTCAGTGTAACTATGGGAGTTGAAACTCATCTTTTAAACAAAAACTGAATTCTCATTAAAACATATAAAGAACTGCACTTTGAAGGAACACACTAAATATCACTGCGCTTGTGAGAAAATAAAGGGAACTGGTAATACTTTGTGTATTCACTTAGTGTGCAAAGTCCTTGGGGCATCTTTTATTTATTTGCAGCACACAATCCATGTGGACTGTAAAAATAATGGAGCTTTCAGCCTGTTGAAAGTATTTAGCAGCTCTTTAGGAATGGCCTTACTGATTGTACTTAAGAGACCATATTTCTGATAAAACTAAGCAATTTCCTGTGTGGTTAGCAATGAAAAATATCACCCATGCCTTTTTTTACTGCTTGTGCTTTTCATTAAAGATCTACATTATACATTTGAAATTCTGAATGGGTCTGTAATATGGACTAGAAATTTGTCTAAGCAGCTCTTTTCCCTACAAAAAAAAACAAAGTGAAATATTAACAACAAAGAAATTCGGCACCTTTTTTTTTGTGGCCACAGTCAGGTAAATCACTGTGACAAGTTGTTTAGTGAAGGATTACAGTGGGCAACATTCCTGAAAAACTGTGTATGGTTCACTAGCATAAATCCCGCCAGACTCCTGCTTTCCTCCAGCCCTGCTTATTGCCCTCAGGAGGTGGTACTCTGAAGCTCAAGGTGGGTCACCCAGCACTCGCAGGTGACACCTGCAACGTGACATGGAGAGGATGCGATGTTTGAAGGTAGCACTGGCAGAGGGAAGCCCTGTGTTACCCGGGCATCCTGCTTTCTTCAGCAACATTGTGGAGGCATGTCCCATGTTTATTGACTCAGAGGAGGAATTAGGAAGACAGTAGTCAAACAGTAGCATCCTTTCGCAGTGCCAGTGTGAGGAATGTAAGCCACTATTTGTCATTTTTTTATGAAGCTGTAGAAAATAAGATTTTAATTTTATTTTTTTTTTTTTTTTTTTTAAATTAGGGAAATTAAATGTTTGAAACCAACCTGGTTTCAGTTACAGCTTTCTCTTCATATATTGATATACTGTATCCTCAATAGTAGATACAGTTTTCACTGATAGCTGTGAATAGAAGAATAACCAAAAGTCTACCTATCCTCTCAGAACTCCCACATCTAAGTAGACATTGTTCAGGCCAACAGGATGACAGTCTGTGTCATTGCTTAAAATAGCTCTCTTGTATAAACGAGTGCTGAAGCTTTGCGTCCTGCCTGGGAGTTCATAAATAAATATATCTTATTTGACTATGAAATATGGTAAAAAATTGAGATTAAGCTTGTTTTTTTTGTTGTTAAACAGTAGTCAAAAGGAATTGTGCTTTACAAATTGTTTAAATCCAAATTAAATATGAGGTGGATTACATCAATAATAGCAATGATGTAACTCATCGTCGGTATTTATTTATTTCTTTAGCAGAAAACTGCTAAATTAAGCAGCCTCCAGTCCAGCTAATTGTCAGTTACTAATTGGGTCTCAGGAGTTACATACTCCTAATCGAGAACATTAGCGTCTGGGTTTGATTGTCACTGCCTGTTTGTGAACTGAGGGTGTGACACACTGACAAAACCAGCCAAGAACTGTCACGTGTAGCTCGTAATTTTGGTGCTAACCGGAAATCTTGTGGCAGCACAGGCAGTCCCACTGGCTCTATTTATTTCCAGCAAATAAACTTGCCACTCTGCAGCCTGGGCGACCTCGGGCTCTGCTCTGACCCACGTGCCGGCGCTGAAGCCATCCTGCGGCACCCCACGGGATGGATGGGCACAAGGTGCTGCTTGGCCTCTGCCCTCCTCCTCTCCAGCTCGTTAGCAGAAGCATAGCATTTAATACAAGAGATTGTAAGTGTTGCTGCTCCCCACCTTTAAAATACAAAGGGTAAATGAATTTCTGAATCAACAAAGCAGTCGGGCTTAAAAAATTAGTAAGATATAGGGACTCTGCTGAGTTAAAACTGGCACACGCTCCAAGTGAGTTTTCTTAACCTCTAGTCAAACATGAATTTAGGCCATGTGGCAGCATTTTACATATTTCTAAATGGGTTTGAACTTCTTTGCTTTTAAATAGCATTCAGAAAACTCTTAATGAAGAATGGATGAAGAACAAAAGAATCTATAGAGCTTGGCACTAAAGTAATAGCCGTTTTAACTTCATATGTGAATAAAAAATATAACTACTGTACCAATGGAAAATGAATTATGGCTCCTCTGCTAATATGCTTGTAAAGGAAAAACTGAAAAATGGCTATAAAAATAACAGTGATAATTTAATGTCTATGGGGATTGGTATTTAACAAAATTAAATGATCTTAAAATCTGACTTCAGTTCAAATATTTATGTTAAAATTCCTAGCAAGTAAGAACATGACCAGTCATTACAAACTGTAATTCCAGCATTCCAAGTGGATTTTACTGGGATAAGAATTTATAATCTGATTATACTACACCCAACTTTAAAGATTTTAAAAATTAGGCTACTTAAAATCCCAAGAAAAGTGTTTTCTTTAACTTGTCATAGATTTATAAAGAAGGTATTTGCCTTGTGAGCATTACAATACAGGTGCAGTCCATGAGAACCTGCAGGATCAGGTTTTTCTAACAAAGAAGGTGTGGTTAGAACGGAAAACTGAGTAAAGGAAAGTAAATATTTCGGGCATAACTTTGCTAATAATAACAGATGTGGTCTTACAGAGGGTGTGACAGTCTTAGTACTAGGGGTTGGATTTTGCTATTGCATAAGATACTATGGAGATTTGCCAATCATTTTAATATTTATATATTAAAATGTAGTATCTCTATATTAAAAATGAGCTGCAGCATCCTCACAAGGATGCTTGCAATTTCTAGTATTGCCTTTTACCAACTAGAATATGCAGGAAGCCAGGCTCAGATTCCTGCAAAACTCTTCCACTTCAGAAAAATCCTTTAATGAGTGTAAAACTCTGCAGAAACATGGGCAGCTTTTCCACCCTTTCATTTTCTCTGGAAATGCGGGTGCAGGGGTGTGGGGGGCAGGAAGGGATGGCAGCCCCTGCCTCACCCTGCCCACAGCAGCCACCCCAGCCCTTTCCAGGCCCCACGGGGCACAGCCCCAGGCTTCACACAGGGACAGCCTGGGCCAGGCTCTGCCACTGGCCCCAGCTCAGAAATGGCAGGAAAAGCTGAAATCCATCATTGCCATCAGCTGGGAAACACGAGGGACTGGAAAATGTCTTTTCTCAGGATAGCTCAGGGAGCTGCAGCGAGGGTGGAACATCATTCTTAACCTGAGTTTTAGGGAATATTATTGTGGCTGTCACATTTTTGTGTCAACCTGTTTGCAAGGCATTTGCATGTGTCTTTCCCTTCAGAGAGAAGAACCTGTTCGTCCTTGATGCTTTAAAAAACCTAAGACTGATTAAATTACAAAAAGTGATGAGGAGAAATAGCAAGTGGATACTGCTTGTACATGAAGGCTGCACTGTGGTGATTTTGGGGGTGTGTTAGGCAGCTCTGTTGCAATTAGATGAAAAATTCAGTCTAGAGAAGATAAATGAAACCTGTGAGAACTGCTAACCTCAGTCTTCCCGGCACCTTTAATATATCTGGGGCCATTTGAAAAGTCTTTAAAGTGGTAAGCTGCACATTTGTCTCTGGCTTAAGGTGTATAAGCTGTTTAATTGTGACTAATAGTTTGGAATGCCTTTCCACCAGCAGTGGGAAGCAGCCTTGGAGAAAAGCAGTACTTGCAAAAGCCCGCAGTAGGTTGCTGTTCAGCTGAAGCCTGCTGCTTACCATATGAGGCTGACCATGCTCAGAACAGTAATAGCCCAACCTCTGCCAAGGTACCCAGTAGCTTAAAACCAAGAAGATATGGCGGTTTAAAACTTCCACCTTTCTGAAAGGGGATGCTCTTTTATCTACTCTTTGTAAAATTAGTGATAATTTGTCAATTGCTTTTCTTCTACAGAAGAAGACTAACCAAGAGAAACTTCATCAAGACAGCTTTTAAGCTTCTGTTTTGGTAACATGATCATCACAAAATAATCTGCTGCTTGAATAACATTCAAAGATTACACCTGGCAGGTGCTGACTGTACTTGTAGGAAGGCACCTCTTTACTGTAAATGACCTCACTGCAAAAGATATTATGTGGGATATTATCACTGTAGTACTTAAAAGTCAAATGCAAATACTCCCATAAACTGAAAACAGCATTTGAAACTTTGATCCCATTCTCTGGCTTGCAATTATCATGCTCTCCTGAGTACACATGTGAGCATACACCAGGTATGACAGATTAATTTACAAATCTGCTCGTTCAAAATTGCAGGGCCCAGTTTAGCACCTGGAAGGAGATACAGTTGTCCCCATCAGTCACTGCTGGTCCCCACCCACGTAATGTCTCCCTGCGCTGCAGACCAAAGACTTAGATGATGTGTGCAGAGGACAGACCTGCACTAACGTAGATAACTGGTGAGGAGATGCTGGGGATCAGGCCTGTTAGGAGCATGTGAAATAATAAAGGAGAAGATGGATGTCTGCTAGCGCATGGCTTTATTCCATTTTATTTGAGTAATGCTGCTGCAATGTGTTTATATCAAAAGAGAAGTTAAAGCCTGTATGATAGGATTTTTGTTGTTGCTCTAAATTGAGAACTCCTTTTATTCTGCTAATCCTTTCAGCGGCTGCAAGCACTGTCTGCTCTTTTCAGGCACACAGTCCACTGCTTTATTTCCTGCTCCTCTGTTCTGTCTCTTGTACTTGGTCTGATTTCTCCACTTCCTTAACTTCTGACTTGTTCTCCTCTTCTCTTGCCAGTGTTGGGATACGTGGTTTGCATTCCATTATCTTGGAGAGCAACCTCAGCCTCCTGTGCCCTTCTCTATATGCTGCAATGATAAGGCAGAAATACTGGGAAAAGCCTTCTCCTAAGGACTAGGTGGCATTTTCCTTGGGATATTCTCAAAGGAAGAGCTCCAGCACGCTGCCGCACTGAAAGCAGTCTATGGAGCAGCAGGGCGGTGTGTGCAGGCAGGGATTCCTGCCAGCCACTTCTGAGCTTCATACTGCACCTTCCTTTCCTGCCTTCTTCCCTGGCACCAGGGACCTTGAGTAAGGTATCTGGGAGGGCAGTGCTGCCGGGTGAAGATGAGGGGCTGAAGCAGAGAGCTGCAGAGCCGTCCTTTCTGGTGAGTCCCATTGCATTGCCACTGTCAGCAGCACAGGGGGCTGTGGGGAACAGGGGCTCGATCTTCGCCCTGGACTGTGAGACTACAGCACACACAAGAGCTCCTGTGACCCCTGAAGCCAAGCACTCCTGTGGTGCTGGAGAAGGCTTCAACCCTTCCACTAGTTTCCAAAGAGAAACTGAATGCTAACCCTAGGTTGAGGCTGTGAGAGGGATGTAGATGAAACCCCTCTTAGGTTCCTAAAATCCCTGGGTTGCCCTGGTTGGAAAGTGCAGCACTGCACATGGCTCTATACAAATAGTGCAGCTTTATGCTGTATTAGCAATTTTTTGTTAATCAATTTTTTAGTCAGTCAATTTTTTGACTGTTGCTTATGTAGCTTCTGCAAACTTGTGACAACATTATAACCTGGGATCCATTAAGAAGAGCATCTCTAAATTAGACATCACTTGATCCTTAATCTCTGAAGGGGTATAATGGGAATTTAAGCATGTTAAACTTTAAGGTAAAGCTTAGTCTTCTATAGTCCTGAATGATAAAGGAGTTAAATGCTGACAGCGCCTTCCTGAATTGAAATTCCAGGCAACACATTTAAAACAAAGCAATATGGAAATAGCAGTAACAAGCCATCCAAATACACCAAGTGTTGTGTTATAGCTCAGGTTACAGTATTGGGGAAGAAAGATTGATTAGGAATCTCCTATAAACTCTACTGCCGCTGCCAGGGATCTTACACAAACCTTATTTTGGATGCAGATGTAAACAAGACATGAGCTCTTTAGCAAAGCTCACTGCTCCTGCAGGTTTCACAGCTCCCTGATTGGAAATCATTCAGGCTCGCAAGTTTACATGCTCCTGGTTGTAAATCTGTGTTAGCAAATTCTGGTGTAGTTAGTTTTACCTCTGTCAGCGTGATATCATTACACCTCTACATGGCTTTGTCTCAGTTTTAGCAAAGATGCAACGATATGCTTATGTTTCACTGTGGTCAATGAACTGAGGTGGAATTTAAAAGCAAAAAATGGAATTTATGTTTCTTGGGGTGTGCACAACTATTGCACAATGATATTTGATTTAAAGCTCACACTTAATTTTAAGTGCACTTTAATAGCTATCTCAACCTGAGTTTAAATGAGATTTACAAATACCTATCAGCTTAGTATACACTTCTATAGGTATCACTTACAATGCCATGTTCCTGTCCTCATGTATTTAGAAACTGGTGCTGACTCAAATCTTGACTTCATTTATTTTTAAAGAGTACATTTAGATAATTTTATCAACAAGAACTGAATCTTCTTGATTTCCAAAAGAAATGTCAGCTTTTCTTGAAGCTGTTAAATAACTATGATCTGAGAATTTAATGAAAATGCTAGACTTGTATTATGATCTCAGGAGTTAGTAATATTACTATGTAATTTTATTTTGTGCACATGAATCTTGTATTAGCAAATACTTCAACTATTTCTGGAAATTAAGTACCTTCAGAATTACTAGACTTCATGTTGTTCAGTGATGTCTTTATATATCAAAGTTTGTCTAAGCAGTTGACTAGCTGTACAAAAATTTAATCCAAAAAATATCACTCCTTGCCCCCTGGATGGAAAAACTTGTTTATAGAATGTTTTGAAGACACAGAGACATGGAATTAAGTTAGCTAATCCTGCAAAATACAGATTAACACAGAACTGAACACCCCTGCCATCACAACCTATAGGACCTGGGTTACAATACACTTTCTGTTCTAGTTCTGCCAGGGATCAGAGATGTTTGACTTGTTTTAGTAAAGAAGAAAAACAAGACAATAGACCTCTGCTTGAAGAGGGTTCTTTATAAATGTCACTTTCCAGAAATTTTGTCATTGCCTTGGGGTTTTTTGCAGTTCTGGTGCTTTGGAGTAGCTAAATCTCAGCCAAGGAGTCCATGGACTATCTCAGAAGGCCTCAAAGGGAAATGTAGGGATTTCAATAGATGGTGTTTTTCAGAGACCTGTCTTCAGGGAGGTCCTGCGAGTTGGTAGCGGGAAGTGACTTTGCTCCTCTTGGTGTTTGCATGCCACTTTCCCTGTCTCTGAAATCCATACAATGATCCCTACTCACTGCAAAGGGCAGCCAGGCTGCCTGAGCAGCTCCTGTGTCCTGACCAAGTTTTGGTCAGTGACAAGCATTTTTATTATTAGATTTGTGGTAAAAAGAGTGTGCGAGACTGGCCCCTTATAACTTTAATTAATGAACAGATTATACTTGCCTCATTGCTCTCCACTGTGCAATGGAGAGCAATTCCACCCACTGCAAATTCATACCCAACTTCCCTGCAGTACAACTGCCAGCCTTGCTCCCTCATGTGGGTAATAACGGACTAATGGGCTTCGTACCAAGCTGCTTCAATTTTATTTAGGGCCAGATCCGATGAGGCAGAGAAGTCCTTGGCTCTCATTTACTTCAGTAGGGTTTTAGGGACTTGGGACCTGGTAAGAAAAGGGTCTTTAATCTGCCGTTGGAAGCCTGAGCATGCGAAGGGGAACTATTCCTACTGTGTGCACTTGTAATATGTACAGGATTTGGGTACCTTTTGCAATAGTCTGCTTAAATCTTATTGCGTTGCCAGGGACACTGGCCATGTCCGCAACCAACAAACATGTAGACGTTGTGTCCTACTGGTCTCTGGCACAGTACACCATAAGAAATGGCTTTATTGCAACAAGATCTGCTAGCAGTAGTACAAAAAAGTTGTTCATCAGCTTTTTTTTAATTACAAATATTTTAATTCTGTCATACAAATAGAAATCCCTTCCAGGCTGAAGGCTAGGCATGTGAGGACACTACCCAGAATCAAATACTTCTTTCTCTTATTCTTTTAAATATTGATTGAGCTATTTTTTAATTTACTTGAGTCTAAGTACAGTGTTGGGAAGCTTAACAAGCTTGGATACTTTCTGCTCTCTTGTACTAACTAATGCTATTACTATTTTCAAGACACTTATAAAAAGAGCTGATTATTTATGTTTCCAAAGTGTATGGCTTTTCAAGTTTTCAGACTGCATTTAAGAGTATCAGAAACAATGAAACATTTGTGCTTATGGAGTGCTAGAATGATGTTTCTGAAATAGTTTCATCTCCCTTTCATGGATATTAGAACTGTCTGTATTGTTTTACATTTGTGATAAAACAAGGCTTGAAACCCCAACTACCAAAGAAATAAGTCTGCTATCAAAAAAAAGTCATGGGGAAATGGAAATGAAATATAGTCTGAGATAACCTCCCTAAAAACAAGCAAGCAAACACTGTGCAGGAGAGCTCTCAGGAGAGCTGCTAAAGAATTTTGAAGAAATATAGAGAAGGAACTCAACCCCTCATTTTTGTTCTTTGCGGTCCATTCCTTGCAACTCTCTAAGAAAAACTGATGCATGGGTTGGCAGGGAGGCAAGGATTCATCAACCTTCCTTGTAGGGACTGAGCAGGAGCAATCTTGCAGCACAACATGAGACTATTAAAAACGCATCATATATAACACATGCTAATAGTTTTTTCTTCTTGTCTCATGGTGGTTGCACAAGGTAACAGCAAAAAGGTGGAAGACACTTAGGAGCTACAAGACACTAGCCAACTAATGATGCTTCTTCTTGTCAGACCTGTAGCTTATTACATCATGCACATATGTGTAAGTGCAATGACCTTTTTGCAAAACTGCTTAAGCTATAGAGAAGGTGTTTCAGCTCAGCTTCTATCCTCCACTGTCCAAATGCACCTCTATACTTATAAAGACAGCAACTTTTTCTAGCCTGACTGCTCAGCCCTGTGTGATTATCTGACCCAGAGTTAATGCAACATAATTAACACATTTGTGAGTTGTCCAGTGTCACAGATGAACCAGAGGTTTGTGATGGGCAGCCTTGTGGCATTCATTGTCATAAATCATATAATATTGTGGATTTTAGTTCTCTGACCCAGTGTATTCAAGAGAATGAGATTCTTCCTTAACTTGATTTTTCCTGGCTTTTGTGACTCTAACTAAGGTCCTTATGTTGTTCAAACATAATTTTTGTGGTATATTACATTAAGATGTTTGGCCTGATCTAGATTATGTGGCTCCATGTAACTGATGAAAGAGCTATTGTTTTTCACAGCAGAAAAACTGCCGCTCATCCAGATCACTGACCTATTTCTTGGAGTCAGAAGTAATCTTTCCGAGGTCTTACTGATTTTTAATGCTATGTTTTACACTATTGATCTTGGAGCCCCATGTTTGAAGCGTGATTACAACAGTATTTAAGGATTAGATAAAAAAATTCAACTTAATTTTCAGGTGCAGAAAGTGTTTATTTTTCCATAAATTTTAGCACTATTCTAAAGAAAGTGTTAAATGAACTGAAGTAATTCAGCCATCGGGGTTACTCCATTACTCAATGATACAGAAATTCCTCAGGCTTAAATATCACCAGTATATTCCTTTCCACCTTTCTTTCTCTGAGATCCAGTGGAATTTGTCTCTATTGTCTGAAAGAGATGATGAACCATGTCCAGGAGCAAGAATTTAACTGTCTCACCCTAACACTATATTGGGCCATTCATTACCCTGAAATCAGAAAAACAGAATCTACAAGTTCCTGAAGATGGGAACCATTTGTAGGCAACCACTCCTTTAATCTCACTTTTCAGCCCTGACTTGCAGGGGCCAGTGTGAGAAAAACACATCAGGAGAATAAACTAATACTGCATAAAGAGATTTTGTGGAGGCTGGCATGTGAAGAAATGTATTTACCATTATATATGGCTTTCCTCTGCAGGAGAACAGGACAGCTTTCTCACTATACGGAGAGGGATATAGGCATCTAAAAAGGAATTAGGATGCTGAGATGCTCAGTCCATGCTGGATTGCTGACTTCCTGCTCTTTGCTGTGGAACATCTGCTAAAGAACTCTTTGGGAGACTTCTGGGTTTTTCAGTACCAGTAGAAAAAACAACAGCGTTAGATCCTGTTTTATATTTGGGACACTTTGGTACTGACAAATGCCTTCTCATTTTATCATGCTGCAATCAAGATGACAAAAAAGTGTGGCAGCTAGTAGAAACTCCCCCCACAGCTCAACAAAAAACGGGGTCTTGAAAGGAAAAGTTTGGCACACAAAAAGCTCCAAACACAAAAAAGCTAAACCTCTACCAAACCATTTCTGCTTGTTGTGAGCCTGCCAACGCAGAACAGACTTTCTCAACAGAAAAGGCTACATTATGCTAGAAGGAAATGAGCTGCAAGACACAGGAAAAGGGAACACGAGTGGAGATTTATGGCACTGCTGAAAGCAGGCACTGTACTGCCAGATCAGGAGTAAGACACTACCAAGGGATGCTACTACCTTTGTTTTTTCATCTATCAAGGAAGAAGGAGAGTTTCTGTTCTGACTATCTAAACTAGTGACATCCATTGCAGAAAACCTATCGCTTCAGTGTTCCCAATCAGAATTTTCTACTTTTTTAGATGATAAAAAGGAAAAAAAAAAACCAACTAGCAAAACCCACCCAAACCAAAACCACCAATCAATGAATACCTGACAGTTACTAACCAGGAAACAGAACTGCATTACAAATGTTGCAAGTTTTGCTCAAGTATCACTGACTTTATAAAGTACAAATTGAGGGGTTTTTTTGCAAAACATCTTCATTATGCCCTACTGCTGTTCCTGAAGATCATATGGGAAGGATTTGTTCATGTTGACTTTTTTTTTTCTTTGTTTTTTTTGTCGCTGTTTTGGCTCTTGCTCTTCGTATTGTACCTGAGGGACTTCACATGCTGAGTTCTCCTGGATACAGACCGCAGGAGAAAGGCACATCTGTGCACAAGCAAAACCTTTTTCTATCCCCAGAAAGACTCAATTACAACAAATATAAAGTTAAGGTGCTTATTTAGTTTTTTGTTTTGTTTTTTTTTCTGCCAGGATTTTCTAATTAGAGCTGCTTTTTGCCTCCCTCTGTAAATGCAGACTCAGAGGTAAGCCGCTAGCCCAGAGAAGCTGCAGGATCTCCTTGGATTTTTACCAAGCTAATTTGAACTTTGCCATGGTTTTTCTTGCAAGTGAAACTGAAGCTTGTTTTCAGCTCCGTGAACTCAGGTGAAAGGCTACCCCAAACAATCCTGATGGATATCTGTATGATGGCACAGCCTCAAAGAACATGAGAACATGGTATTACCCCTAAAACATATCATGCCATAAATGTAATTTGCACAACATATTTTGTATGGGCACCTCTATGTTTCTTTCTTTAGAAATGTAGGGTCTGATCTTTCTCAGTAGTATGTGTCTCTCTTTCATACTGGGTATCATACCAAATCATGGACACCTATCAGCTTTTATGTACATACAGAACATGGACATGTAACTTTCAGTAGTTACGAATCTGAGCCTAAGCCTCTGGACTGTATGGAAAAAAAATCTTCACAAGTGCCTCAAAAATGTCTTTGTGGTTTTTGCTACTAAGGAAGACGTGCCATTTATCTCAAACAAAAATTTACTCCTGCCTTTATTTAACCATAATTTGCATTTATAAGAGAACAAGATGTTGAATTATATTTCTCCACAGTCCAGAGCTAGATTTTGAATTATTGTCCTGAAAAAAAAAATCAGTCATGTATGTGTAAATACTTTGTGTGCTACGTCAGCAAGTGTCATGTGGAACTGACTGTTCAAAATACTAGACAGCAAGGTGTGTAGCAGAGATAAGGAAGACACTTTCTTTTTTGAAACACTTTTTTCTGAGAGGGAGAACCACTGAAGTAATCTGTATTACTCTCACAAGTCAGCAAACAAAAGTGTGTCCTGAAACTTCAGCTAGCTATAAAAGTGAAATGCTCTCCCACAGACTTGGAGAGGGAGAAGACTCTTGCTGCAACACCACCATTTTCTCTGACCCTGGGTAGAATCACAGAAATTGGAAGAAATCACCTAGAGATCTGGGTGTTTTTCTTCTGCCTTTCTCATACATCTGTTTCTGCTGCAGTCCTGTAACCTGGACACTACTCCAGTGAAGTCCATTGGGGCTGTGTAGGAATGATCTAATGATTTGATATGTTATGTGATAAAGTGATGGATCTGATGGGTGCTGTTTGATTCAATGACCAATAACCAATCTCTTTAGGTGATGGCAGCATATGAAACTTCAGCAGAGAGGATTCACCAAGTAGCTGGTATTAATACCTATACATTTCCACTTAAGTTATTGGGGTTTTTTAATGAAAAACATGAGTATGAAGGCTATTCCCAATTTCTTGTGTTCTCCTTCCTCAGTGTTAAGCTAGCATCTTGCTGAATCCTGTGGTAGATTTCTGTCTGTAAAGACTGTCTGTGGGATTTTGAGTATGTTAGAGCAACAAAAGACTGGTAAACAGTTTTCTGTTAATGGCAAGGAGGGAAAATCACATCCAGTGCAATTATACCTCTGAACTTGGTGGTATCTTGGAGCACTGCCTTTGGAAGTGATATTTATGTGAATGAGAATCTGCCTGTGTTAGTAAATAAGTACAATGCCAGGCAGGTATAATGACAACCAAGGAAATTTATTTGGTCATTCCTTTGATGGATTATCATGATGTGGCCAGTAATTTGCACTACATACTAGGAAAATCCTGACATAAGGAAGCATATCCAATGTAAGGAGGCTTTTCAGCTTGCATGCATTCTGCTGAGACCAGCCATAAGGTGGCTGACTGACATCAGCTATGGAAGAAAGCGAGTGTGTGCTGTTTTCTGGGTGATGTGAACAGACAAATTCCAGAAAGCTACTTCCAGAAGCAGCAATAACTGAACATACTGCTTTCTCGCCATCTGATTAACAGTTTTGATACTATTGTTGGACTTGAATCGGGAACCTATTTACAGGGGATCTTACACCGAGCTTGTGTATGAGTAGAATAAGCATTGCAAGCAATTTTTTAAGCAACCCCAAATCAGCTGACACAGATAACTTGACCACCTGTGCTCAGCAAAGTAAGGAGTTGTATTTAGTTTTAGCTGACATTTTATTATGGCTCAATTTGTAGGTCTTCTAATGGGTCTTATATAGCCTGACATAAAATCATTCATGTGTATACAACAGACTTCATAATGTGAGTACAACCCTATGGCTACTTTCATGCAGTTTTACAAGCTGCATAAATAAATGTTTTAAGAGACGTTTAACTGTTTGTTTTATAGAAAACTACTTGATCTGTATAAGAAAAAAAGTCAAACATCTCTTGTTAAATGTTTTATACATGCAATTTGTGTATACAGTTACATGTACATTTCTAATGTAAGAATCATGAATTTTATTATTCAGACCAAAAGTACCAGGCTGGTAACAGACTTTTATCAGGTTGCTGTTTCTGATTCCTGTACTTTTCTAAAGAACAGCAGAATGTGGCAGAAACTACACAGAGCCACATCATGGAGCTTCTTTCTCATTATTTCATCCACATAGGCAAAACCCTCACTGAAGGCACTGAGTAAGAATTTCTCTGTATAGCTAATATGCCTGTGCTTATAGAAAAAATACATGTGCAATAATCTTAATTACACATGTAGCTCTACAAATAAGATATAAAGCCAGCTGTGTAGAAAGTGCACAAAGTAATGTTTGAATTAAATATGGCATAGTTTTCTGTGTCTGCTAAATAACTAATTGGGTTTTCAAGCAATTAGCTAGTATCTGTAAGTTATTATTTAGTAGATAATAAAGCACATATGTTACTACTTTTTAAGCTGTATCACTTCATCTGAGTATTGGAAAGCTTAATTTGCAGTGTAATTGAGTACACTAGAAGATTAATAGCTGGAGCCTGTGAAAGATTTGTTTTCACTGTATGTAACCATGTTTAACAGAGCGGTTTGAGGGCTCCTACAGTGACTCTCAGGCCCCTTCCAAAATTCTGCGGCAGAGATGAATTGCCAGAAAGATTTGTTACCACTACTACACACTGTGTTCAGCTTTACAGTCATAAAGTATCTGTCTCTTTTTAGCACTGAAACAAAAAGATTTTGTATTTAGCACCTGCATTCACATTAGGATACCCCAAAGAGGTGTTTTCTGCCTCAATGTGAAACAACTTCTGGAAACAATATGCAAAAAAGAAAAAAAAGAAAGAAAGAAATGAAGTAATGAAAGATAGTCTTAAGTGTTGTGAGAAAGCTAGGCTGCTGGGAGAAACCAGGACAGCATCCTATGGGGTGGATATCAGACAAGCATATTATATTCCTAATTTGATGTACTTTGTTCTGCTATTTCTTCTGAATATTTTCTGGTATTTCTAAGGGCAAAGCCTTTCAAACCTCTAAAAATAGAGGACAAAAATTTGAAAGAATGTTTTGCGAGTGTATTAAGATGGCATAGCAATTAATTATATTGATAAATATCTCAGCTGTAAAAGTAATAAAAAAATTTTCCTATAACTCAAAGCATGGAAAGCAGAGGGAAAAACCCCACCTGCTTTGGAGGGAATTAGCACAGGCCATGGGAGCTGCAGGGCAGCTGGTAGGACAGCAGGATGAGGGGTGTCTCTGCCCTCCTGTAACAGTCACTGCTCCCGAAACAGTACGTACTCTGGGTTCACAGAGCAGATTCAGCAACTCCTTAGCTCTAACAGCCAGAAGCTTGTAATGTTTACACTGGATGAAGTGATGTACCTGCATCCAGAAGTAGTTTTTATTTCCTCAGCTGCAACTATGACATTTCATAGGGTCCTTATGGACTATGAAATATTGTGAGACCTTGATGATATTGGAATACTCTCAAATATAGCGGATAATGGTCTTCTTACCTCCAAGCCTTCTCTTTCACCTAATTTCATTATGCTAGGGAGCACAAAGAAGACAATCTGATTTTTTTTTTTCCAACTACAAATCATATAATGCTTTATTTTAAACAAGCAGAATTAGTGTATAGAAAGCAAGTGTGAGCTTATGAATCACATATTTGTAGACTCATATTTACAGTATTTTCCAAATACTCCTTTGTGTTTCCTCTTCCTTTTACTTATTACTAGAGGATTATCATTCTCTATATCCATCCAGCAGCTGATTAAAATTGTAGAGCAGTCAGCTCAAACGGAGCATTTGCTGTAATGCTGGCAGATCACAACATCAAACTTTTATTTGATAGTGCAAAAATATCTTCTCACATTTTCTGTATCTGTAGCACTTTTATTCACTATTTGCATAAAGATAACCTATGAGAACATTTAAAGAAAAACAGAGAGCATAATCTTTTAGCTCCATGCAGAGCAAGAAGATTTTTTTTTTTTTCCAAAGGTGATTTCTTTTTTCTTGGTGTTCTCAGGAAATATGACTTTGCCATGGGGCACATCAGAGTCTGATGTCTAAACTCTTCAAGGGAAAAGGGTTTCCCTCCCCCACCCAGAAATGGGAAATCCATGATGATGGCTGACAGAAGAGTCCTGGTCTGTCATCAGTTCAAAAGGTTATGACACAGACTGCATCTAATTTTTCCCACATTCAGTCATTTGGAAAGAAGAGTTTCCCTTATGTTAATGCTTATCATACAGAAAATTTGTGAGCTAACAGGTTGCCTAATACCAATCAGATCAAGTGGTTTATTTTTTTTGCTGAAAGAGCCTTAAATAACATTTCTTGTTTAACTCAATAATGGCTGGCAAGCTGATTTGGTGTAATTTAGAGTGTCCTCTAATTACAGGCTGTCATGTTTTATGTAGTGACACCTACAAAGCTATGCTATAATCTTAATATACACCACTTTGTTACTGAAGACAGTGATGCATTATGTAATTTCATCTACCTGCACATAAAAAAAAAATCAAGCCCAAAAATAGGATCCTAGGGTTGTTTTTCAAACTTCTTTTATCAAAATACAGGGGAATTTGCAGCAGAATTTTTAGGCTTTATTTGGCAATGCAGATAACCTTATCTAATACTTAAACCACTTGACAGTACTAGACTTTTATCATAAATGTCAATATTTTTCCCTATTCAAATGTCTTTGATTAGATGAGAGGCTGTTTCACAAGATTTATTTCGTAGAGTTAATTATCTGTATTCTGCTTGCAACATGGTGCAAATGAGTCCAGTTGATGAAAGGTTGATTTGGAAGGATCTGGGAGAGGAGGGTAGCAGTCTTGAGATACAATTATCTAACACCAGAACTAACAAACGACATAGATGCCATAAATTTTCCCTATGTCCAGCAGCATCTCAGGTGATACCTAACCCTGGAAGTGCCTTACTGAGAGCACTGTGCCTTGTTGAATACCCACAAGTACTCCACTCTTATGCAAGGTTATCTGTGCTCCACTGAGATCCAGAAACTAGATTTTCCCCCTTTAAATATGCCAAGGGGTTCAATGTAAAAGTATGACTGTGTACCTAGAATACATCTTCCCACAAAGTGCAGTTATAGCTGCCCATTAGATTTTAGTATTTCACAATGGGAACAAAATGAAATATTTTCCTTTTATATAATAGCCTTGCCCCATAATAATGTGAGAGATCTTGTTCAATGGCATTAAAGTTTGTCTCTCTTTTTTTTGGAAGACCCTATCTACCTATATGGGGCATAAAGGAATACATGGCTACCAGCATAAAATTGCAGTAGTAGAGTATGATAACCTATAGAAGTATGCAGTAAACTCCTCTTCCTCAAGCTTGGGGACATTATTTGCACAGACACAATATCCCTGCAGCTGTGACAGCTGCTGTCATGACCACTGCCACGGACCCTGCACCAAATGCCACTGCAAGTCCTTCCAACAGGTCATGGTAGAGAAGGCAATGGCTGGGTCTGCCCAGCGGGTTTGGAGGCTCTCTGGGTCTGTACGGGCTGCTCGTAGCGGCGGGGAAACCTCTCCTTCCCTAGGCTTGCCCCGTTTCTCCAGCCCAGACGCCACAGTGATGGAGCTCACCGAGGGAAGGTGCTGAGCACAGCCTGCCCCGATTTACCAGTTGAGACCCCACTATGGGAGAGGCGTGTGAAGCAGCTCAGCCCCGCTGGCTGGTAGCTCCGAAACGCAAACCAGAAGGTTTGTCGGAAAAGGCACGGACGGGCAGAGGCTCTGCCAGCGATCAGCAGTGCGGGACGAGGGAGAGGACATCCCTGCAACTCCTGCACAGCTATCCAGGGTCCCACGCCGCTCGGTGGCTTTCTGAAAGCCCCAGCTGCCACCTTCGTTTTGAAGCACCCCGATTTCAGACAACAGAATCAACTGTTGGTTTAGCCTTAGAAATAAGAGCCGCATTAAGCCTTAACAGCTCGAAAGGCCACCAGGAAAAGGCTTTAGAAAATCTCAGGATGCTGTGTCCAGCCGGACGCCCGCGGAACGGGGGTTTTACTCGTTTCTGTTGGTACCTCAAGGACCGCACAGGCGATACCGACACCCGTCCCGGTCGCCGC
>NW_010328456.1:0-226 GCF_000700745.2 Antrostomus carolinensis
CGGCCGCTGGTAGAGGGATGTGAAGGGAACCGGCCACGGCTGCAGCGAGAGCCCATGGGCTCTGCCCCAGAGATGGAGGTGGTCCTGGGGATGCAGGTGGCCCCGGGGACCTGCCATGGCATCAAGAGATGCTCTGATGTCCTGGACTAAGAGTTAAGCAGACATGGGCAGACCACAGATTTCATGATTGCATCACTTCCAGCATTTCCTAACATGGCACCAAACC
>NW_010328456.1:374-980 GCF_000700745.2 Antrostomus carolinensis
GGGACCAGGGCACACAGGGGGCTCAGACCATCCTCAGACCCAGGTCTGAGCCCCCCAAATGCCCAGCTTGGCTCTTACCCTCCCGAGGCCCCACTCCCAGGGGCTGAAGGGCAGCAGGACATGGTGCTGCACCCCAGGACGCAGAGGGCATCGCATGGGCACACCGGTGCTGCTGTGCCTGTCCTCTGGTTTGCACGTCAGAGATCATGAACACCGCAGGGCTGCCTGTCCCCTGAATCAGCAGATCTCAGCCCCGCTCCCGAGCAGCGAGGACAGCTAAAACCCGACAGAAGGAGACACCGTGGAGGGAACAACACTGCTCCTCTGCAGCGCTGCCGAGAATCAGCCCGACCACCCCAGGGGCCAAAACCTGGGAAGAGCCTCTGGGCTCCCAACCCAGGGTCCCCCAATCCCTCAGCTTCTAACGCTCCATGGGTAATGAGCTGATTGATCAGACCAGCAGGGACTGAACGGGGAGAGTGTGGGGTGATGAGGGAGAAAACGTGGGGTGGCAGGGCAGGAGGGCACAGGGGCTGTGTGTTTTTAGAACTATAAATGAGATGATGCTGGGTCTGGTGACCACACTGCCCTGGTCATGTGCCATGG
>NW_010328456.1:1134-1970 GCF_000700745.2 Antrostomus carolinensis
ATTCATCATCCCGACCAGCCGCTCCGCGTGCTGCCGGCCGAGGAACGCCTGGCACGGCGCTTGCAAGATCACCAAATCCTTCAGGTTTCTTGTGCTCAGCACAAAGATGAGGGCAGAGCCACCTTCTACAAACCCGCAGTGAGCTGAGGCTGTGCCTGCCCTTGGCGCAGCCGCCCGGCACCGAGCCCACTCCCCTGCACCCACCGTGCCCAGGAGGACAGAGGCGGGGGGGCCCTCCTCCACAACTTACAGTGACGAGCTGGGGTCCCAACACGGCGGGCAGGGTCTCCCCTCCTGGCTCCCCACACTCCCACATCCGCATCAGGAGTTTTTGGGTCAGAAACCAGCTTTTAAGCCTGTTTGTGGATAGCTGCTGGCTAACACAGGACACCTCCAATTTAAGTTGGAGCTCTTGCAGGCTCCTGAGTTACAACCTAAATTAAATATTTCATAGCACTAAGCAAGTGACATTTGAAATCCAGTCATTGCTGGGGTATCAAATAAAGATATTTGCAACGAGATCTGTTTAAATCCATGTAGTGCTTTGGATCAGTCCATCAAAACAAACCCAACACTTTATTAAAATAAAAGTTATAGACCACCCGAGCTGCTGGCAGAGGCTCCGCAGCCCACGCGGTGGAGCTCAGCGGCCGGGGGACGGTAAGTGAGCGGAGTTCTGCTGACCCACCCGCCTGCTGGGGAACTGCAGCTTTGGAAGCTGCTTTCATGAAAAGTTCAAGCTGACAAGAGACTTCGAGTTCTGCTGCCTCCTGATTTCTGAACCCGCCATACCACATCACGCCTGTTTTACCCACCGGGTCTGAGTGCCGGTGTCT
>NW_010328456.1:2024-4860 GCF_000700745.2 Antrostomus carolinensis
TCCCCCCCACCACAACCAAAGCCAAAGCAATTTCTTCCCAGGCCAGGACCCCCTAGATGAAATGGGGCACCAGGACCTTCCCCCCGCCACCATCACATGGGAACAGGCTGGGCGAGGGCGAAGCGATCCCTGCCCAGGGATGCTGGGGTGTGGGAGCAGGGATGCTGGGCAGGACACCCCCTCCCAACCCCCCCAAAGGCTGCACCCCCCTCATCTCACAGCCCCCCACCAAAAAACTGGGGCTGCCCTGAGCCAGGGGTAACCCCCGGCTGCTGCCAGGGCATTTGTGCAGCAGAGAGGAGGGAAAGCACCGACCCCAGCCCAACCCGAAGCTGGTTCTCCAGCAGCTCCAAAATACACGTCCCAGGAGTGACCGGGAGGTTCTTCAGTCCCGACAAACACCTGACTCACCTCCCCAGTTAAGCAATGTGCTCGCTGTGTAAAAACACACTCTAAAAGTGAAAGTTGGTCAAAATATAACAAAACTACTGTCATGAACTTCCCTAAAAAAGTGCTTGGGAAGACAAAGGCTGGAGAAGGATTTCCAGCATCAGTCACAGCAGATGTGACACAGAGTCCAGGCAGCAGGATGGGGCTCGACGATGGTGGACACGCAATCAAGGACAAATTTGGGGCCAATTTGCTTACCAGCACGTGGTGCAGCCCCATCAGCTCCTGTGGGAACGAAAGGTTCCCCGAGTGCTGTCACTGGGACCACGCTCAGGTCCGAGACCGCCAGCTGCCAAGCCCCAAAGGTCGGTGAGAAGGGGCCAGGAGAGAAATCCCGACTTCCCACCCCTCCGCTGATCCCTGGCACGATCTGCCCCAGATCTGCAGCACTTGTCACGGCGCTGACGTTCCCAAACCTCCCAGCTCCCAGGGAGAGCTTGAAAAAGTATCTCTAGCTGAAAGGCAGATGACAAGTAAAAAGAACCCCAAATTTATTGTTTGCTTAGAATTTAGAGTGGGAGGAAGGAAAATGGGACGACCCATGATTTTTTAATGCCTGCAGTTGGCAGTTCCATATTTAATGTGACAGCATCCCTTTAAGAGAAGTATGTTCAGACACAGGAAAGAAAATAAATTGGCGAAGCAATTTGCTTTCAAGGCAGCCTGACAATTCCCCACACAAACACCTCGCTGCAGCCTGGGCTGAGCCGCAGCGGCCAGCGCTCCGTGCCGGGCAGCACAGCACCTCGGAGCCTCAGGATGCTTCACTGGGTGACAAGCCTATCTGCTAACACTGGGAGCAGTAATTTATCCCAGAAACCGTACTAAGAAAGAGTGGAAGAAATAGTTCATTGTGTGTGAGACGAGGAGGAGACGCGTTGTCATGTTGTCACGCTGACAACCCCACAATACAAACGGAGAGGCTTGGTAGAGTCTGAACCCGGTGCGATCCGAAGGGATTCTGCATTCGGGGTACGAAGGGGGAAAAAACAAAAAAGAAATAATGAAGAAAGGAAAAGGAGAACTAAATCAAAGTCTGCGCTTACCGTCTCTGTGGAAGAAACCTGGGAGAAATGCTTTCTGCAGAGCGAGGAGTAACCAGGGCCTGAGGCGACTGTCGGCTGGGTGGGACCCACGAGCCCGCTCGGGGTGGCCCCCAGCCCGAGGGTGTCACAGGACACCCAAGTCCCCCCAACGTCGTGGCAGCAAAACCAGGAGATGCTACTGAGGGGTTCCCCGAGAGCAAAGGGGGGTGCAGGGTCCTGTCAGAGAGCTGTGGGAGTGCTGGCCTTCAGCCTCGGCTCACGTCCCAAAACACCGGCTTGTCTGTGAACCGCTGGGAAAGCGTCACTGCCAGGCAGGGAGATTAAACGTGACAGATGATAATTAATTGTCCGTGTCTTTCAGCATCTCCTGGATATGGACTAATGAAGTTATACATCGCTGGCTGGCTAGAGGACAGAAGGAAGAGGAAAAAAAAGAGTTTCAGAGCTCAGGTTTAATCAGTTCAGTGATAAGCGTGGCCTGAATTACTCACCTCCTCTCCGCACGCTGGTTTGGTTTCTTTGGTTATCTCCGAGCTCGGCAGCCCACGGCTCCCGCCAGCCGGCTGGGCTCCCTCCCCGGCTTCTGCAGCGCCAGGATAAAGTTGCAGGAACCCAGCCGGTGCCGTGTGAGCATCCTTTGCTGTCACAGAGGTCCTGGTGTCAGGAGGGAAGCACGTGTGCTCAATTAAACGGAGAAACCTTTGCTCCAAGAAGGGCAGAAGGCAGCGAGTGTTGGCTGGCGGCGCAGGTGGCAGCTCTGATATTTATTTGGGCAGCACCATTAACGTTATTTAATGAGCTCTAGTGGGTCAGCTTTCCTGTTTGAAAGGAATTCCTAAATGGACTCGTGAAAAGTTACTTGTCTCCCTGCCATGGAAAACACGTGGACTCAGGCTGCGAGCAGCCAGCCCCGGGCACGCGGAGCTGGCACGGTACGTGCCGCAGACAGCTCGCTGCACGGCGGGGGGGACGGGTGGTGGGACTGGGACTCACCCCAGCACTTAGTGATATTTTACCCATTTCCTTTCCCACTCCAGCCCCGGTGCTGTGGGGCCACAGCTCTGCACCACTATGCCAAAGAGGACAAGGAGCCCGTCACTGCCGCACAGCCAGGTGAGAGCTTGGGCGGTTTTGGGGTCCCTGTGGGTGCTGGGGTCCCCACAGGAGCCTCGCTCAGCCCCACACAAGCCAAGGCACCCAGCACCTGCTCCCTCCCGCACATCGGTGCTGAGCGGGACACATCTCCCTCCTCCCGCCTCGGCTGCTCACCTGCCTCCCACACCCGGCATGTGTGACATCACAGTGGCTGCAGTGCTGTCACCGCAGGGGCTGCCTTACTG
>NW_010328457.1:0-1105 GCF_000700745.2 Antrostomus carolinensis
GGGGACTGAACTGCAACACACCACTGGCCTCCCCATGCCTTTCTCCTCCTCCAGCCAGGAAAGGCATGGTAGCCATACAGGGCTGCGATTAAATTTAGGCTCAGACTTTGCTGAACTTGTCCTACTCATCACTTCTAACCTTGCTTTTATCTGCTCAGCACTTCACACCTTCCCTCTGCAATGTCAGCCTTTTGCTTTCAGTCTCTCCTTCTACCTTGATAATTGTGATGCTAATCAGAATATGGGAAGATAAAAGTCAAGGAGGGTTTAGACAGAAAACCCTGAGGCTGGCCAGAAGAACAACCCAGTGACAGGCAGATTGCTTACTTAAGGAATCAGTAACAACTTAGAACATGGAGGCAGGATGAGGATCACAAAGTGAGGCTCCCTTTATAATTATTAGTTACTTTCACAACATCTTGATGGGATGGATTGATATTATCAGAATTGTACGGATGGGAAAATAGGTTTTCTAATCCCAATTGTGGTCTCTTCATCATAAAACTGTGGGCCTACCTATATAAAAGCAATTTTTTCCATGGCATATATACATCTATGTGCCCCTATCTGCCACATCACCTCACATACTAACTGAATATAGCACGGCTGTCACTGGAACGGGTCTAACCAGGATAGAGTGTGAAATGGCACGCTGTCAGGGAAGCTCTGATCCAACAGCAATTTGCCCATGGTTATAACATATCAGGAAGGAGGAAAAAAAAAACGACCTACAACTCATTTGCACATATAAGGTTTTTTCCTCGGTTAGAGGAATGCAAATGCCATGCAGCCTTTACATTGTCTCCAACGGTTTGGCTGATTATCGCATCTCTAATTCCAGTTCACACAATCCACACAGCACTTTCTTATTATGGATGTGCTGCTGACATGTACAGAGACTGATTAGATAGTTAAACGCAAGCGAAGGAAATAATAAATACACAACTCCACTTTTCAGAGAATTATTTTACTATAGGCTCTTGTGTGCACAGCTGAATCTCTGCCCTTTCTTAGCAAAAAAAATTTCCAGCTATTGAGTTAAATCTTCCTGACAGATAAACCACATTATAATATTTTTTATAATATTTTTAATAATATAATATTA
>NW_010328458.1:0-2067 GCF_000700745.2 Antrostomus carolinensis
TGTGGGGGAAGGAGTCCTCACCATGAGGAGGAAGAAGCGGCAGAAACAGTCTTTGAGGAACTGACCTCAACCCCATTGCCTGTCCCCCTGTGCCACTGGTGTGAAGAGGTGGAAATCAGGAGAGAAGTTAAGCCCAGAAAGAAGGGAGGGGTGGGGGAGGTGTTTTAAGATTTGGTTTTACTTCTCATTATCCTCTGATTTTGATTGGTAATAAATTAAATTTGTTTTTTCCCCCAAGTCGAGTCTGTTCTGCCCGTGCCAGTCATTGGTGAGTGATCTCTCTCCGTCCTTATCTCCACCCACGAGCTTTTCGTTCTATTTTTCTCCCCCTGCCCAGTTGAGGAGGGGGAGTGACAGAGTGGGCTTTGGTGGGCATCTGGCACCCAGACAGGGTCAACCCACCACACATATATGAACTTGTCTGCTCTGAACTTCCAAGTTGCTCTTTACTCTATATTGTCCAGGGAACCCTTTTGTAGGATGAAATTGCTTAATACAAAAAGTTTAACCTCACAGGAGGATATACTGACTTATTATTGCATTTTTTCTACCAGGAAAATAATGTTATATCTGGTCTGAGATAATGAATAAAGCAGAGATGCTCGCACAATTAAAGTCAGGATACGTATTTAGATGTCAAGCATTCTGAAGATTTTAAGGGGACTGTTCTTAGAGCTGTTCCATCCCCCTTCAGAGAAGATCTAGCTAAATTATTTAGTTGATATGTAATTTGCAGTCCCTCTTGCCCTCTTCTACCACTCCCCTATTCCAAAGGTACTTTCTGCTTGAAGCATAATAGGACAACAGAACCATCTTTGCAATATCCTTCCAAAATTGCCAAAGTCTCAAGACTCACTACTGCTATAAGGAGATGTTAAAAGATCAGCTACTTGAACCTGACTTTCCAAAAGTATTAGACAGATTAACAGTGCATCAGCTGCTCTGCAGTATTTCCCTAGGCACTGTACACACGCAAATAAGCCTACTCTTTATAAGAGAAAAGGTACACTTACAAGAAAGGAAAAAGCTACCAGAGTAGCTAAAACTTGACTTACAGTTTGACTTATCTCACTGTATCTTATTTCCTTTTCAACTTTCAGATTCAATCAGTTTCTCATCTCCCTCCTTCTATCATTTTTTGTTATGCAAACACACAAAAATAAGATGGAATACAGACTTAGGAAACAACTTATTTAGTACCAGACGGTTAAGGCAGAATGAAGAGAATGACCAGTTTTTCAAGTATGAAAAATGTGAATGCATCTGCTAGTATCTAGAGAAAGGATTAAAATATCATTGAACAGTAATTCAGTCAATGAAAAAGAGTAAGATAACATTATTACCTCCTATTTTCAGCCAAACTTGCACCTTCATCCTTCAGTTCCTTACTTTTCTTTACACAGTCTTCTAAGAGAGTTTCTTTTCTTCTCTTAGTTGCATGCACCCAGTTAGCATCATCATCATCAGCCAGATCCTTGTCATCCGCAGCTTCGGCTTCAAATTGCTGAGAAGTAGCTTTTGAAACTTTCTCACCAATCTTCCTCTTCCACCCAAAAGAAGCCATCTGGAAAACTAGAGAAAAATGTATTTTCAGTAGTTAGGTAATTTAGGTTTTAAGTACAGAGAAGGAAAAGCACAGCTTTCTCATCTTGATTTTTAAATTTTTTTTTTTTCTGATCTTGATTTTTTATTTTTGGGGTTGGACTAGATGATCCCCTGGGGCCCCTTCCAACCCCAACCATCCTGTGATTCTGTGGAAACACGTAACAGACTGACACTCCTCCGCACAAGTTCTGCCCATCAGCCTCACCAGGTACGTCAGTCTTTCCTCACTGACATAACACGACTTTGAGTGCAGCTGGAAGATGCTCTATATCGGCAAAATAAAACAAACAAAAACCCAACACAAAACCAATAGCATCCAGAAGAGCTCTGGCACACCAGCGAGAACGATGAAGCCAACACACCGCAAACCAGACGAAAGGAGCAAGGAAACGCCTCGGTGCAAGGTGAGCGGCGCCTCACAGGCACGGCCACCAGCCCGGGACACTACGAGCTGCACCGGCC
>NW_010328459.1:0-828 GCF_000700745.2 Antrostomus carolinensis
ATTGTTACCCCAATATTTTCAATTCTTTCCCTCTATTTTCAGCTGTCACCCCAATATATTCAATTCTTTCCCCCTATTTTCAACTCTTTTCAACTGGCTATGACTAGAGTTATCGCTTCTACTGAAAAAACATGGGAGAAAATCCTCTGGATTTTAGGTTTTTATTGATATCGGTCACCGAAGGACCAAGTTCTCTTGAGGAAATACTGGTATGAGCTTGGGGGGAAGAGGGGGGGTGTCAACTTTTAAACATTTACATGAAGTTCTGGTTTTTTTGTACATGGGGCAGAGCAGGAAGAAGGTTTCCTCTGTGTCTCATTGTCACATTAAGGTGTTTGCCCCGGAGCATTTGAGACCAAGATTTAAATAACATGTAGCGATGATTTTTTTTATTTTTTTTTTTTTCCTCTTTTTGCAGTTCCAGGAAGAGAGAAAAAAAAAAACAAAACAAAACACAACAGAAAATAAAAAGTGAGTCCAGTTGTGTTGCCAGGCTCTAAGCTTTCTGGAGATGTGCTGGCAAGGAGACTTACTGGCCTTTTGGCTTGTTTCTTATTTCATCTGTTGGTCTGGTGGTGGGAAGAACATCACAGTGGCAGTTCTCTCACTGGACCATGAGGTGAGAACCCCCCCTCTGCCCCCTCCAGCAGGATTTCAGTCTTCAAATGCTTCTTTAAATCCTTAACAGCCTCTTCTTTTATCTCTTCTTTCCCCCAGATGGAGGGAGATGGTTTGTTAAATAGAAGGAACAAATTGGATTGTGTTGTAAAGTCACCTGCCAATCTGTGGGAAAGGAGAGGGAAAGGGAAAGGGGAAAGGGAAAGGGAA
>NW_010328460.1:0-488 GCF_000700745.2 Antrostomus carolinensis
CCCAACCCAACTCAACCCAATCCAACCCAACTAACCCAACTCAACTAACCCAACCAACCCAACCCCACCCAACCAACCCAACTAACCCAACCCAACTCAACCCAACCCAACCTCAACCCAACTCAACCCAACCCTCCACCCCAACCCAACCCAACTCAACCCAACCCACCTCAACTCAACCCATCCCGGGGTGTCGCTCGGGGCCCACACGGGGTTCGGGGATCACGGCCAAGGGGGCGGAAAACCCGTCCGCGTGTCCCAGGAAAGAACAAACCTCCCCCAAACCCCCGATCCGAGCCCCAAAGTCCCCGTGTGCGTCCCCCTCGGCGTCCCCATCCCGCTGCCAGCGCCGGAGACGCTCCTGGTGACAGGGACGCCAGGGCACGGTGTGACCGTGTCCCCAGGGCTCAGTGTCCCGAAATCATGGCCAAGGCCCAGTCCTTGACGGCGACGGTCGTGTTGTGCAGGTAAAGCCAGGAGGAGTAGGT
>NW_010328461.1:0-4007 GCF_000700745.2 Antrostomus carolinensis
GGTCTCGGTGACCTGCGTCAGGAAGGGGTGAACGGCTGCTTTCAGAGACCCACCCACAGCGCTTGCACACAGCCCCAGAGAGGGAACTGACATTTTCTGCAGTTGGTTTTGATACGTAAAAGAAAGGGCTGTCCGTGTGTCCCAGCAGCTGTGGAGCCTCAGGCGTGCGGAGCTGGTGGCAGCCCCTGGCTTCTAGGGCCAGCGCTGGAACAGCAGTTCCGAGCTTGCTTCAGTGACAGCCGTCTCTGTTAGAGCACACGGGTGTATTAAATTAGTCAGATTAGTAATGCAGCATTTGTTATTCCCTTGTCGATAGGAGATACATCGAGAGCCTGCTCACAAACCAAGTACCTGTGGAGACTGACTTGATCTAACTTGGTCCGAGAGGTGTAGGACAGAATTGGTCTTCTCCTTTACAAATACTGGGCTTTAACTATTATACCCTTATTTGCGATTCACAGTAATTAACAGAAGAGCTTTAGCTGAATAGGAGGCATTAATTTTTGATACAGACAAAAAAAGACTAAAAAAACCAAAAAACCTAACACATTACCAAGGAGACTTTAAACATTGCAAAGCCACTTGCTCGAGAGGAACTCTGGAGTGAAGGTTTTCTGTTCAAACTGCTTTGGGCCCCCTCGTGCCTGCACGGTGTAAAAATCTGAGAATCTCCTTTTAACCGGAGCCCTCTGAGCGCTGAGCGGCTGCACAGACAGGGCACAGCCATGCACAGGTGCTCCTCACCTTCAGCACCTCTGCTGCCTCTCACCTTCCATCCCACCACCCACATCTCCTGCTCCCTCAGCATTCCTCTTCGTCTCCTCTCCACCAAGTCTGATTTCCAATCCTTGGCTTCTGCCTTGGGCATATTACCACCCACAGCTTTACAAGTCTGGCTCCTGTTCCGTATACACTTAAACTGGATATTTCTTTCCTCCATGTCTTTGGGGCATCAGCTTCCTTTCCTAAGGAAATAAGATCTTTCCAGGGACTTTAGGCCCTAGGATCTGAGTGGCTTTTATAAGTTATGTACAAATCACAGTTTTTCCAGGATATTTAACACGGGTAGTTATTTTCCCAAGGGATGGCACAGACATCTCTCTGACAATAAAGTAGCCCTAAAAATATCAGGCGTGTTCCCTGAAGCATGGAAACATTGGAGATTCTTTCCTTCCAAAAATGTGTCAGGCAATATTAATGGTGCTACCAGCAGCCTCTTATGTAAGTGGCCACTACTGAGGTGTAAACTTAAACTTAGCCGTCGCTTTGTAATAAAGCACATTTCATAGCAAAACTGAGGTCTTACCACATGCTAAGCTTGCCAGGCACTTAATAAAGCATACACTTGCATGTCATTAATTACAGAATTTGCTGCTAGTTTACGTTAAGCAATATGAAATTTCAGTTGTCTGCTCTTTAAGAGAAATACCATTTTTAGATCTCTTGTTTATCTTTAGAAGGAAGTATCAAATCACATGGGGAAAAAATTATCATTTATTAACAATATAGCTGACATCCATGTTGCTGCTAGAAATTTTAGAATAGTGTTCGGTGTTTGCATATTAGAAAATGTAATTCTTTTAATGTTCTAACATACAGGTATGCAAATTGTATCACCAAAGGTGTGAAGTTAAAATCTCATAGAGAGGGGATGTTGGAGGTTCACGTTTTATAGGCCTTGGGCTTAGATCAGAGATAGTAGTTGACAATGTAAAATAAATGAAGACTGCCTATAACAAAGAAAAGAGCAAGTCGAGAAAAGGGTAGGCTATTGGGAGGAAAAGATTAAAGGGTTCCTGGCCAAAATTGCCTTGTTATAGACTGGAAATAAGTCTAGATGGGTGGGAGTTTTAGCCCTCCATTCCAGATTTTTTGCAGCCTGGCAGGCCAAGGTGCTACCAGCTTTATTTTCAGCGCTTAATTAGTCCTGACTTGACTAAAGAGTGTTCACTCTTTTAGTTATTTATTCTTATTCTTTCCATGGGTCCAAGTTAAAACCCAGAAAAAGAAGAAGACCTCTTGTGTTTTCACAGAGAAGAGGAGCAGACAGCTTCTTTCAAAACATAGGCCCACTGTCACCTGAAAAAAAAAAAAGCCATATAAAGTAGAACTGCTTTGTACATCTCGGTAGCTCCTTCGTGGAGTCATTGGGCATGAGGTGACATGGCCACCACTTCGGGGTGCTCTGAAGATAGTCTTTGAGTGGTCCCTTCTGTAATGTTGGTGTTAATTTTCCTGCCACCTGGCCTGTGCAGTCCTCTGTTTATTCTGTTTTGCTCCGCTCTCTGTTTGGATGGCACAGGACAAATGTTTCTGCATCCCTTAATCTAGTTTATTTAGGTGACTCCCACTTCCCACTTTTTATTCTAACGAGTTGAGCTGTGCAGCCATCTTCAGTGGAAGTTCAGCAGCACCGCTCCGGGAGGGAGTTGTGGCAAGTGCTCTCTGAGCAGAGAGATCTGTGCTTCTCTGCAGAGAAAAACACTATTGGTTTGAGATAATCACAATGACATCTTCATTTCTTTCTCTGCTGCTGCTCCTGTGTGTTTGTTTTGCGTTTTTTTTTAGAGAAACTAGATTAAGTCTTCGTATGGAAAATTGTAGTTCTCTTAGGAGCAGCTCCTTTTGGTTTACCTTAAGCTAGTTGGAAAGCTATGCTGAAAAACATTAAACCTGAAAATGAAAAAAAGCAGAGCCATTGAGGGATTTGGATCAGTTCAGCTGAATGATTTTTGAAGTTATATAAGTGATTCAGCTATCACCAAAAAAAATAAAAAAAAAATAGAAAAAGAAAGGAAGAAAAAAAATAGTGTTCCTTTTCACCCACTCATGAGGTAGACCTGCAACCAATTCAAAACTGCTACTGCTGGGATACTGCTGTGCAATAACATGGGGTCAGCAGTTCAACAGATGCTTCTCTCTGCCCCTTTCACCCAGAGAAAGCTGCAGTCCACGTTGCTTTTTAAACGCTGCTCCTCAAAAGCCTGTGGCCTATCTAATTCTATATGCTGAGCTTACAGCCTCTGCTTTTTCAGATGAAAGGGGAAGTTACACTGATTCAGACCCAGAAGTATGACCCAGAAGAAATGACCAAGAAATGACCCAGAAGAAATAAGGGAGTGAGGGTCCCATGACCCTTCTGTCAGTCGGCCCATTCTGTAAATCATTATTAATGAAGTAGCAGTAACTCTACAGGTGTAATTAGGTTTTTTTCCTTCCTTCCTTACATAGACTTGCAGAACATACAGACTATTCTGTGAAAACACTAGAGAGAGAAATTATCTAGTTTGTACCATTATTCTAAAATAAAAATGGCAGAATTTTAGGGGTTTTTGTTTGGGGTGTTTTGGGGTTTTTTAAAATTTTTTATGTGAACTTTTAATAGACTCCCTATTGTGCTTATAGAGTCATAGAAAAGCATTTCCTTTTTGCCATGTGGTGTTTAAACATCACTAAGTTAAGCTATGTTGAAGCCTGAGGAACCAAGCTTTATTGAGACCTAGCTATCTGTGTGTCCATCCATCTCTCTGTCACTTCTTTCCCTTTGACATTATTTGCCAGTTTCATCTTGGTTTTATAAAAAGGCAGAGATCTCAAAGATAAGTTTTTACACCTTTCAAGAATGCAAGTATCAGAGCAGAGGAGACCAACACCAGTGTGTGTCCCCACCAGAAAGCTGCTATTTTTTATCCTGACCCACAGCAGCCAGTTATATGGAGATGTAGGGGGAAACTGGTGGCACTGTGTTATTAGAAGATGTGAGGAAGGCCTGATGGAGCATCAGCAAAAGGATCACATGGACCACAGAGGATACATCTGGGATTACAGAGATGACAAAGGAATTTCCATACAGACCACAAATCCATGGTAAACCAAGTGTTACAGTAGAGCTTTCTTGGTATATAGCTATGGGAAATGTGAAGCTGCAGGACATGTGGTGTCCCTCAAGGGTAGGTATTGGGTCTGGTGCTGTTCAGTATCTTTGTCAGTGACATGGACAGTGGGAT
>NW_010328462.1:0-4696 GCF_000700745.2 Antrostomus carolinensis
AGCCGCAGAGCGGGAGCGGAGGCAGGGCTTGTCCTGCCCGGGCAGAGCCAGAGCTCCCTGTGTGCCACTGATAGGTCATCAGGCGGCTGCAGCAACTGCAGCTACCGCCCTAAATAATTCGAGCTAAACGGGAAAACCTTCTGTTTAAGTTCTTTTTAAAAATCGCATCTGTGAATGAGTGCCAGCCTGGTGGAAGCGTTCAGGTGCGTTCTGCAACTTTTCCTTCCCAGACGTCAGGCTCCTGCCAAAGCCGGTTGCTCAGCGTTGCTGTCAGATCCGTCATCTCTAGGTCCCCACTGCCAGGACTCCACTGCAGTTTGCAAGCTCCTTGTTTCTCTTCTCTTTCCCCACCTCTCTCCCCTTCAAATCTATTAACTATATCCCTGCTTGGCTCTGATTCCCCTTAAGCAGGTCTGACCTTGTCTCTCCTTTTCTTCCCAAACGGTTAGAAGGTTTCACAGTTTTTCTATGATAAGAGCCTCTACCCTTATTTTTTAGATTCTGTGTGACTTCTGTATGTAAACTTCCCCCACCCCAATGTGTAAATAAGGCTTCAGTTTCTCATATGCTTGTTTCTGGCATCTCTTTTATTCCCAAATCTTTATTGGTTTGACCTGTGTGAATTTAGGTCTTTGTCCAGGAAAATTTTATTCCTAGAACTAAGTCTATTCAAATAGGTTAACAGACTGTAATCTGTAGGAATTATGGATGTATATGATGGTTATTTGTGAAAATGATGGTTGCAAGACACTTGCTTTCTTTTACAAGTTCATCAGAGCAGGATGCCTGCCTTCTCCTTTGCTACCTCAAATAATTAATGAAAAACAGTATCGCTGTGCCACTCTTACCAGCTCCTTGCTGCTACTTTTGGATGTTACTTTTAAGGCCTTGGCATGCTGCATGCCATTTGCAAATCTTTGTACACAGTGGTTGTTTTTCGGGGAAAGAATTTTAAAAATGCAACAAAACTTTAAAAGCTGATTGGTTGCCTTCAAATGTTTTCCTTCTTTTTCTAAAAGTGTCTCAAATCTGTGGGTTGTTGAAACGCACATCAGTTTGGCACAGTCTCCGTGGTTGCCAAGTGTGTGAGACAGTTGGATCTCAAGGAAATGTAACTTGATGCAATCAGTCCCATGGCGACTTTTATTTCAACAAGAAGCAAACATCTTTTGGTGAGTCACAGGAACATTGTTCCCCGCAAACTAGCTGTCAGGAAGTGGAGTCTGACAAAGCTGAAGGACTCTATAAAACCAGCTTTCCCTTACAGCCAATGCTGTTTTCATGTTCTTCATGAATCATCAGATCCGGAGTCCTCTGACATTCCCAAGGAAGGCAGAATTAGCTACCACTCAGGGTGCGGTACTGTGGTGCTTGCCTCTCTTCTTTCTTGTATTCCTCCTTCTGATAGTTTTAGTTCTTTCCTTCAACCATGTATTTCACTGCTCCTCCTTTCCCTCCCATCCCGGTCAAAACTTTTACCGTGCTTCCAAGTCTGTTTCTGGTGCATATGTCTTTGGTGTGGCCTTTGTGCACTGACATCGTTGAAAAAAGTGTCTAGTTTTTGTTCCTTAAATAGTACTTGTCATTTCCCAGTTTCAACTGAGTGTGACATCAGGAGAACAGCTCCAAGGTAATTAAGTTCTTGCAAATTTTGTAGAAACAGACCAATAGGGAAAAGCAAGTCTAGAGTCGGACACTTGCCAATTTTCTCCACTTAGCTTAGTGACTGAGTGATAGATTCATATGTGACTGCCTCCATTTGGCAAGAAGGTATTTGGTGTAAATTAAGTTGTAAAGAGAAAAGGAGAAGGATTTTCTGGGTGAATGTCCCCAAAATGGCCTCTCCCTCAAAACTTCACAGAAGATAAATAACTGATTTGGTACATCCCATTTTAAACATGGGAACAGAAAATCTTAGTACAGTTCAGTGTAAACATTTAATCAAACAAGGAACACAGTTCTATAGGAGATCTGGTTTCCTGAGTTGTTACGGTCACAAAGCGCTTTGTTTTTACGTCTGTGCATCTCCAGGGCACAGCTCCTGTCTTTGTTCTGCCAGGCACACATTTGTGCAAGTACATCAAGTCCAGAAGGGCTGTGATCTCAGCTAGTGTCTCTAGATCTATTTTATTTTGACAAAATTGGCCAACAGTTTCAAGATTTATTGAATGTCATCATATAAGCATAATTCTTTTCAAACCAAGCAAAATTGATGATCACTCATCCTGACTCAGGATAGTGTACTCCTTGATGCAGCTGGCAGGGCAAATCCCAGATTGTTTGTAGCAATGGCAAGATATTGGATTTCTGTTTTGGCTTGGGTTTTTTTAACTGTTAGTTGCTTGTCAGCTGAAGATGGGGTTTCGTGGCACAGCTATGACCTGTCCTGACAAACTTGTTCTACCATATATGCAAGTGTGATGATGTCCTTAGAAAACGTCCCCTTACAACTGCATTGTACGTGTCCACTTAAGGACTGTGGGCTATTGTGTGAATCCTGGCAATTTGGACACGTGAAAGGAAAAAGCCACATAGTAATAGGAGAAATTCTTGAGCTCCAGGGATGTTAACACAGGGTATAACTGGCAAGGGAGTTTTTTACTTGGTAATGTTATATGAAGATAAAGTATTAGGTGTCTGAGATCAACAGAATAAATACCAGGTTCCTATATACCTCTTTGAGTCTGGCTAAAAACCTGCCTGCTGTCTTTGGAGTATAGGCAGTGGAATACTTTTGTTCTTCAAGGAGAATATCTCTTACAGTAGTACTTACTGGTGGTCATTAATGTCTCCGCTTCCTCAGGCTTAATCTGATGGCAATTCTGGGAAATTAAAAAATGCAAAGTGAGTGTTCAGGGTCATGTAGGTCTGCTCTGCAAGCAACCGAATGGTAGGATAATATTAGCTAAAAATACTCAAATGACATGAGAAAAACTGAAAAGTGTTTAAAACTCAGTGTTAAAACTTTAAAGCTCAGCCTGATAGTGATTAGCGATAGGCCCCCAACTGCACATGCTTGAATTTTGCTAAAGTTTTGGTCTGCAATGTCATTCCATTGCCTGTAGCCGATATTGGCATACGCATTTAGGAAGGCAGAACTTTCTTATAACAATTCTTCCATGACTAGCTTTCCTTTTGTCAGCATCAACTTAAAATACAATTTGGTTCTTTTGTATGAAAATTTACTTTTCTTGTTCTCTAGAGCATAATAGTAAAAGTTTTAAAGAAAAGAGTTTCTTTAAATGAAGTGGAGATTCTTACATAAGGATTGATCCTTACACACTCTTCTCCATAGCTGGACCTTCAAGTCAGTCCTTGCCTTCCATGGGAACTGATGATTCTGCAACATCCTGAATTGCACCTGGATGAAGGCAGGGCAAGCAGTAAATGTGTTGTCTGTTAGACATTGCTGTTGGATTCACTGCTTCGTAGACTCAAAGTAGGGTGAACTGTTGCTTATCATATGTCCCTGAATTGCTAATAAATTGAATCACAGGATGGTACTGCCTGTATTGCAAAAAAATGACCCAGAGTTGTGAGTGCTGGGGTATTTAACTTCAGCTATCTGAAGTGGCCCCACCTCAGTGTTGAGATAAAAATGGTAGATCTGACAGGGAAGGGCATTCTTATTGACGCCACGTCAGGTTAATAAGCAATCTTTGATGTCTGTCTCTGTGTGCACAGCTTAATTGTATTCCAAGGAAAACTGCATTGATTTTGAAGATGATGTGGACTCATTCGTTTCCCTTTGGCAGAACTGATTTTCATGTTGGTACAAGAATGTTTTTTTTATATTACACTTAAACAGAAGACATAGGCTTGATACAAAGTCCTTCATATCGAGGGATTTCAAGGGAATTTCTGTTTTGACTGTAACAGGCTGAGCATTAAGTGGCAGTCTGAGCCTTCAGGTCTCACTGAATAATGTACTGGAAGAAACTGAAGAAGATAGCAAGAAACAAGGAGAACCATGAGACTGTAATTTGCTTGGAATTCAGATGTCAAGCTGTGGCTTGCTTGTTTTGTTCTTAATTAGTATTTGTTTAGCAGTATTAAAAGGTGAAATAACTTGTTACAGTTGTGCTGTGCAGAAAGCCTTTTCAGAAATGTGACAGTAGTACTTGGGAGCACAAGGTGAATGAGAGACCCATGAGGGATAGCTTGTGCTGAGGGACTTACTGTTATATTTAGCAGATATAGTGCCTGTCACCAGGGAATCCTATAAATACTTGCATAAGGCTACATGCTGCTCCCTTTGCAGTTGTTGATGATGATAATAATAATAATAGAATATTTCAGTTGGAAGGGACCTGCAATGATCATCTAGTCCAACAGCCTGACCACTTCAGGGTTGACCAAAAGTCAAAGCATGTTGTTAAGGGCATTGTCCAAATGCTTCCTAAACACCAACAGGCTTAGGGCATCAACCAGCTTCTAGGAAGCCTGTTCCAGTGATTGACCATCCTCTTAATAAAGAAATGCTTCCTAATATCCAGTCTAAACCTCCCTGGGGCAGCTTTGCACCATTCCCACACATCCTATTGCTGGATACCAGTAAGAAGGCACTACCACCTCCCTCTCCACTTCCCCTTCTCAGGAAACTGTAGAGATCAATGAGGTCACCCCTCAGCCTCCTTTTCGTCAAACTAGATAAACCCAGAGTTTAGCACAAATACAGGCTGGGCAATGAGTGGCT
>NW_010328463.1:0-273 GCF_000700745.2 Antrostomus carolinensis
ACCAGGGAAGTACACAGAGACACAGGATAACGTCATACTAAAACAAACCCAAATCTTTCAATTCATTTTAGTAAATTGCCAAAAAAACTCACAAAACAATTCGTCAGAGACCAGAATCCTCAGTTTCTGTACATGCAAAAGTCCAGAAATCAGAATCTCTGACTTTCATGGTAAGTTTCTTCCACCTTTACTATTTCTTCAGTCAAGATCAAGGAATAAAGACTTGCCCCCTTGTTCTCTCTCTCTCTCTCTCTCTCCTCAGCCCATTTTTTT
>NW_010328464.1:0-204 GCF_000700745.2 Antrostomus carolinensis
CCCCAGCTTGCCCACGCTGCACCCCGGGGTACCCACGCCATTCCCTGCATGCCCACATCTCCCCCTTGGTGCTCCACGCGCCCCCCCCGAGGTCCCAACGATCCCCTTAGGGTGCTCACGCTGCATCCCAGGGTGTCCAGACCCCACCCAGGGCACCCACATTGCACCCCAAGGTACCCATGCTGCACCCCAGGGTGTCCAGAC
>NW_010328464.1:423-808 GCF_000700745.2 Antrostomus carolinensis
GCTGCACCCCGGGGTGTCCAGACCCCACCCAGGGCACCCACGCTGCACCCCAAGGTACCCATGCTGCACCCTGGGGTGTCCAGACCCCCCCTGGGGCACCCACGCTGCACCCCAAGGTACCCACGCTGCACCCCAGGGTGCCCAGGCTGCACCCCTACATTCCCCTTGCACCCCCCTGGTTGTCCACCTCCATCTCCAGGTCCCCACGTCACCTCCCCACCAGCGTCCACTGAGGCTGGGGGTGATTTTTAGGGTCTGTGAGATGGACCCACAGGAGCTGCAGGATTTCACCCCGAGTGGGATCTGTGGATTTTCCATGGAACTGTGATTTGTCCGTGGCTGAGCATCGCTGTCAGAGTGGGAATGTCACATCACATCTCGTTCT
>NW_010328465.1:0-417 GCF_000700745.2 Antrostomus carolinensis
CTTGTCCCAGCTCTGCCACAACCATGTCACTGCCCCCAGCCCTGTCCCAGCTCTGCCACCAGCATGTCACCTCCCAGCCCCATCCCAGTTCGGCCACCAACATCACCCCCCCGCTATGTCCCTGCAAGGCCACCATGGTATCACCCCCTCCAACCCTATCCCAGCCCTGCCACCACCATGTCACTGGGGACAGCAGCTCATGGGTGATACCGTGGTGTCATCACCCCTGTCCCGGCCCACTGGTGACACTGCCAGGTCACCCCACTGCAGCTCTGTCCCAAGGGTGTCATCACAGTGGCACCCCCACAGCCCCGTCCCAGCTCTGCCACCAACGTCACCCCCCCAGCCCTGTCCCAGCAATGCCACCACCATGTCACCCCTCCTCCCCTGTCGCAGCTCTGCCACCCATGCAACCCC
>NW_010328465.1:519-1434 GCF_000700745.2 Antrostomus carolinensis
GCCCCACCCCAGCTCAGCCCCCACCATGTCCCCCCCCCCTGCCCTGTCCCTGTGATGCCACCACTATGTCACCCCCCAGTTCCATCCCAGTGGTGCCACCATGGTGTCACCACCCCAACCCCATCCCAACAGTGCCACCGTGGTGTCCCCTCCCTGTACCATCCCAGCAGTGCCACCACGATGTCACCCCTGGCCCTGCCCCAGCAGTGCCACTGCAGCATCATCCCCCAGCCCTGTCCCATTAGTGCCACCATAGTGTCACCCATCCCCACAGTGCCACCACGGTGCCACCCCCTGCCCTGTCCCCATGTCCCCCACCTACCGATGGCGCCCTTGGGGCAGGGGGCAGCAGCTGGCAGCCCGAAGCGGGTGCGGGGCCACCAGATGCTGGCCTCGATGGCACGGGGACAGCTGTCATAGTTGACTGTGGGACAGAAGCAGAGGGTCACACTGGGGTGACAGCAGGGTAGCAGCAGTGGCACCAAAAACAGGGTAGCGGCAGTGGCACCCGGTCATCAGCACCCAGGGTAACAGCAGGGTGATACAGGGTGACATGAGGTGACAGCAGGGTAGCAGCAGTGGCACCTGGTTGCCAGCACACAGAGTGACAGCAGGGTGACACGAGGTGACAGCAGGGTGACAGCAGTGCCAACCAGTCACTGGCACCCAGGGTGAGAGCAAAGTGACAGCAGGGTGACACAGGGTGACAGCAGTGGTACCTGGTCATGGGCACCCAGGGTCACAGCAGGGTGACACAAAGTGACAGAAATGACACCTAGTCGCCAGCACCCAGGGTGACAACAGTGACACCTGGTCATTGGCATCCAGGGTGACAACAGGGTGACAGTGTCTCCAGTCACCAGCACTCAGGGTGACAGCAGGGTGACTCAGGGTGACAGTAGGGTGGCACCGAGT
>NW_010328465.1:1574-2040 GCF_000700745.2 Antrostomus carolinensis
CCCCCGCCCCTTTTCCCCCACCTGCCCAGCCGCTGGCCGTCACCTCGGCGAAGGGGTTGTCACAGCGGTCGCAGTGGCGGCCGATGACACCGGCCTTGCAGGGACACTGCCCGCTGGTGACATCGCAGCGGCGGGACAGGGACCCGGTGGGGTAACAGTCACAGAGGTGACAGGACGCGCTGCCCGCCGGGCGGTAGTGGTTCTCCTGGGGTGACACCATTTGGGGGGAGATGTCACCATCCTCCGGGGTCAGGACAGGCACCGGGTGCCCTTGGGGACAGGGAGGGGACAGGGAGGGGACAGGGCCACACCTTGCAGTGACACTCGCCCGTCGTCTTGTTGCAGTCGGGGTCGAAGCCTTTGGTGACGTCGCAGCTGCAGGGGCCGCAGGTGGGGTGTCCCCACCACCCCCGGGGACACGGCTGGGCCTCCCTGTGCCGGTGACACCGGGCGGTGGGTGACACCT
>NW_010328466.1:0-4077 GCF_000700745.2 Antrostomus carolinensis
TGTTCAAGGCCAGGCTGGATGAGGCTGTGAGAGGCCTGGTCTAGCGGAAGGTGCTCATGGCAGGGGAGGTTTTTTCTAGACAACCTTTAAAGGCCCCTTCTAACCCAAACTATTCTATGATTCTAGGAGTAAGAGAGAAGTTTGGAAGCTAGAAAGTGAAGAGTCACTTGAAAAGGAAACAGTAAGCAGGTTAAGGCAGTAAGAAGAAACCAGAGAGGAAACAGAAGATGAAACACAAGGGCAAAAGGGAGTTTAGCTCTGGATCAATTGCAGAGATGTCTGACTTGTCAGGGGACAGTCTTTTCACTTCAGTCAGCTAGTAATACCCACCATTCTTGTCAGGTCATCTGGTGCATTTATCTGCTGATAAGATGATAGTGGAGGTAGTGGAGGTGGGTAGAAGATGCTACTTCTTGCCTATGTTAGCAGGTTCTTCAAAAAGTGGCAAAGTTACCTAGGGTATCACACAACCTGCATGGCAGGTGCATTTGGTGCAGGCAGGTATTCTATGAAAATTCAAACCATGTTTTTCCATACACTGCTGCTCAGACTGCAGATGCAGTGAGGAAAGACTGGATATGTTTAATGGGAAAAATGCAAAGAAACCAGATGCTTTTCACTGAAGCTAGGTAAATTTTTTCCTTCAGGGAGTCTCTACATGCATTTAATTGCATTATGCAACACAGCATTGCTAACTTGCTTTGCTTGCTGGCACAGATGTTTCCTTTTACATGTGCATCTCCAGTATTTTTTAGTCGGACATGTAGCTGTGTAAGCAGGACCTCTCGGAGTCTATGTCATGGAGCTGACTCAGCTTACAAAGAAATACTTTTCCCTCATCTCTAACCCTGCAGAGTCAGAATGAGATCCTGGAGGCATTCAGCAAGTTTCTTGACTGCATACCCAGAGACACAGATTCTGTAGGCTGGATCTGCCCTTCAGCAGTCCTGTACAACTGCTCTTCTCTGCAATTCTGCTGGCTTCTCCAGACACACCATCCCTGCAAGATTTTTTAGGTCAGAGCAGTCAGAATTTGTTCTTGCAGTTACAACTTAATTAACAGCATTTCATCCACTTGCATGAATATTTCGTTGTTCTGCTGCTAGGCTCTACCTTATCTGACCATCCAGTGAGTGCTAGACTGCCTTTGACAGAAACGCAGATTTGAAAGTATGAACCTTGGTGAGGCAATCCAGTTGTTAAAGACATGCCAGACTGCCTGCAGTATCTGATATCATCAGAGCTTTTCCATGAGTTCAGTCTTACATACGTATTTCTGTGAGCTGGATATTAATGGCAGCTTTCTGCATCTGTCAGATGCTAATTCAGAAACAAAAAAGAGATTGTAGTTCTTGTCTTAAAGGCTGTGGGACGTTGGCACAGTTTCAGCTAGCTGCCTGCCCTGCTGTGAAACCCTGTTGTAAAAAGAAGGTAGGAGCAGAGTCCTGATTCACTGCGGACAAAGTTCTGCCTCAGCTTAGAATCCAAAAGCACGTGGAGTTTTCTTTGGACCTACTCAACCCATGAGTGTGCACATCTCTTCTCAGTACCCTCTCTACCACACTGCAGCAAAAGACAGGGCAAGAGAGGCCCAAGTTAATCCCTATATGACCAGGAGGCAGTAAAAGGTCAGTTTTGCCTTTAATAAAGACAGTGAACTCATCTCCAGATCAAATCAGTACTAAATGACAGCACACCTAGGATGCTTTTTATCTGTAGGTCTCAGAGCACTTCACAGAGGTAAGGATTGCTATTCTGACAACACAGAGCTGTCACGAGTAACAAAGGCTTTTTGCAGACATATTTCACGTGGATCTTTGTTGAAGCCACTTCTCTCCACATGGCGTCTGTTCCAGACTTACACGCAAAGCACCAGAAGCAGGGGAGGCGGCTGTCAGTTGTTGCTTACCAATCCAGTGCTGTGACTGCCTTTGCACTTTGCAGTGGGTGGTTTGAGCTGCAGACGCGCAGCTTACCCGTAATTACCACAATTTCCTGTTACACTCATTTGAAAAGACAATGTTCCTGAGGAAGTTATGAAGACGGCAAGTAAGTTGCTGCCTTAATTTCTGTGTGTTTGACTTAGAGTGCTGTCATAATTATGCAGGTTAGAGCTTATTTACAGTGCAGCTCAAATGGTGCTATGTTTTGGAGGGATGAGAAGGCTTGTGCTTCCAAATAACATATTGGCAAATTGGGATATTCTGTAGTCCTCTCAGCATGTTGCTCATAAACGGCTGCAGAAGTGTCAGTGCAGCTCCTTCTTTTACTGGTGCTGAAACTGTGAGGAAAGTAGCTTAGATATTCAGTTGCAAGATGCTGCTGCAGCTGGGATGTCAGATAAGAAAATTAAGCCATTAGTAAATCTACTGTATTGCTGTAAATATCCCATGAAAGCAGTAACTGAAAAAGCAATTTCACATGTTCAAACCAGCACGGGTTTTTTTTTTAAAGTACTGAATTATTTATGCCTTCAGATGTACTCTCCCAGAGGTTGTGAGGTGTGCGCTAGACACTCCCTCACTCTGCACAAAGCAGGGTTTTCAATAGGAAGGATATCTGTACCTTGTTGCTAACAGTCACAGCTTCCTGCCTTTGTTAGGGGAAACATGGTGGAGGGAAGCAGCAAGTTTGCTGTCTGTCTGATGCACAGATAACCTGCTCAGGGCGCAGAGCCCTACTGCACAGCTTGCAGCACAGATAGGACTGGTTTCTCTTTGCTTGCACTGTCTCTCACGACAGCGCTTGGCCTGCTAGTTACAGCTCCACTGTGTACAGTGGGCTGAATATAGCTCTTAAATAAGGGGATTATCCAGAGAGAATATTAGGTGCTGTACTTGTTTCTGGGCACACAACGTGTGCGAGGAAATGTTGTGGGAAAGGCTGGGTTGCTAGGCAGTTGTTTTGCTGGTAATGCGGGAACTAAGCCAAGGCAGAGCAAGCCAGAGAGGCTGTTCTTTTCAGGCCACGGAACAGCAGAGAGCCTCAGCGTGTTCTTTTCACTCTGAGTTTTCTTCTGTGTCTGTTTGGAAATCATTGACACCACGTCCCACCACTCTTTAAAACTGATAAACCACCTGCAACACTCTTCTCTCCGCTCACCTAAAAAGTTTTTATTTCTTTAACGCATCTCTGATCAGTTTTTAAGTTCCAGTTGACTCAAGCAAAACTTCTGTTGTCACCTCTAGAAAAAGTGAGATTTAGAAAAGGAAAGAAAGCTACTAACTCTAAAAGTAACAAATGCAAAAAAATGAGAGCAAAACTTATTACACTTTAGAGTGTGAAATGAATAATAGAGAAAATAATTTATTTAGCTGTATGCTCATCACTGACACTCCAGGTTTCTTTACATCGTCACTGTAAAGATTCATTCTGCTTAAGGCTGAGCAAACTAGAATACTCCCCTATACACTTACACTAACTTAAAAGAACATTAACTGGATATCAAGTGACATGTGAAGGCCCCAAAAAAACCTCTGTAGTTTATGTGAAGAACCACAAGATCCAGAGACTTATGATGGCAGCCTTGGTAATAGGGACTAATTTCTGTTTCTGAGCTAAAGTAGAGAGAAGGATACAGCCCTTGGGCACCGCGCTGCATGTCAGTGAGCTGCGCAAGGCAATCACAGGTACTTCAGCTGAAGAACTGGAAATCCAACGCCAGACAGCAGGAAGCCGGAGATCGGCTCTCCGGGAGAGTCACAGATACTGTACCGACACTCTGACTCTGATTTAAAGTAGAGAGAGGATATTTTTTCAGTGCTGCTATTCATCTTTTCTCTGTTGCCTTCTGAGAGTCTGCAAAAGGCTTTGTGTCAGAGAAACTGCCGTTAGACTTGGTGCTTGTGGGCATCACCACTGACAGTACCAGCAGGGTCTCACGGCCAGACTAGTGTGGAGAACAGGATCTTGCATTCTGAGTCACCTTCCTGCTGTCTGGTGGCAAAATTGATTTTAAAGGATTATTGTAGCTTAGTGTTGGTGGTGCCAACCCAAATCTCTGTCAGTGCCAAGCCTGGCAATGGTGTGAATGGTTTGCCATGAATGCCCAGGAGGGGGGTGAGCTTCATGAAAAGG
>NW_010328466.1:4120-16608 GCF_000700745.2 Antrostomus carolinensis
TGAGAAACCAGAAGCTGGGTGTCACCTTTCAGCTTTACTATATGAGCCTTCCTTCCTTCACTTGCTTTGATATATTTAAGTTAATATTTCCCAAGTTGTGGCTGAGAACATTATGGTATCTTTTCAGCTCATGTTTCTTAGTTCCTATTTTAACTAGCATATTAGCTGAATATAAAATCTTTTTTATTCACATACTCATTCATTTTCATTTTTTATTGCACTTCATAAATAAGTCAGTGTGCAGAATTGTATTACAGAAGCTCTACTAAATAATAAATAATGCATTTGGTTTGCCATGTGATTCTGTGCTTGTCTCTCTACCCAGTGCTCCTCTAATTCACAAAATATTTTTTTTTATCATAGAGGCTATAAGTTTAGATTTTTTTGTTGTACCTTCCGTAAAACTCATGCCTATTCTGAACTAGTGGCTTTTGCAAAAAGATTATACAGAGCAAAAATCTTTATTTATTTTATAATGTGTCTCTGAGGTTTCAGTGGTGTTTTTTTTATTTATGTTTTTGTTATGAGTTAGTGAAGTTTGGAGGTGATAAGCAGAGTGTTCTCCTAAGCCTCCATGACTCTATCATGTACAGATTTTGTTTTTAAAGACCTTCCAAAAGTGCTAGAGGAGCTCAGAGTCTTGCTATTCTATGTCTGTTGTGTACTTCAGCTATCTGAAATGCATTCATATTATCTGTACACTTCAGGAGACCAAATGGTTCTGTTGGGAGGGCAAGGGTCTAGAGAGCAGTTTAAGAGAAATGTTTGTGTATTGAGTGCTGACTGGACTATCCAGTTGCTGATTGCTTGCAACAGTAAGTGCAGATGTGGAGCCAAAACCTACTAAGTGGATGATTGTTTCTCTTCAAAAGCTTCTATGACAGCATCTACATGTGAATAATAATGTTCAAGCTGAATAGAAAATTGACCTAAGATATTGCGCCTGGTATTGACAGTATCAAGAGTGGTTCTTCCCTGAAAACTCACTTGACCCCTTGTTTATCTCAGTGACAAAGTTGCCAGCAAATCTCTTACTGCTTCATAGCAGCATGAGCAGTGAAGAGAAATCAAGATATTAATAGAAGATGCCTGAAACACCTGTGAGAAAGCTGGACTATGAAAGGATGGTGAGCCACAAGCTTTTGGCAGAAGCCCACAAGAAAGTGCAGAGGAATATCCACAGGCAATTAAATTAGTCCTGAAAAGTTCTGCTAGGACAGTGGCTAAGGTACTCTTGGTATTAGAAGATACCCTGGCCTGTGAAAAGGCAGCAGTGGGACACTGTGAAAGGGCGTATGCATTATGAATGGGAAAACCTCAAAAACTTTGCAGCAAATGCAAGCAAACAGCTAAGGTGGAAATAAACCAATTTGCCAGGAACTTTAAAATTGCAGAATTCTTCAGATTTTTTCAAGCTGAGAGAGACAATAAGGACCAAAACAATAAGGACTGAGAAGGAAGTACTACCAGGCAGACCCTAGATCACCAGTGCTGCACATATGATGGTCTCAGGAAAGGGCACCCTAAAGACAATGCAATATTCAAAATATAGACCTTTACCAGCAGGATGATGATGAGGATTGCATGGTACTGGAGAAAGTTAAGAGTACCAGCCAGAAGGCACTGGGGAAAAAGGTCCAAAGAGTGGATGGCTCTGAGCAAGGTGATCCAGAGAAAGAGGAGCTGGCTTGTTCAGGAAGTCGTATGTGCTATGTAATATGCAGAAAGAAAAAAATAAAAATGCTTAAATAAAGAATGAGGAAAGTAAATTCTGCAGATAGTGCCTAAAAAAGGTGAGCTGCTAAGGTGCACAAGTAACCATAGGAGGCTAATCAGTGAAATTAAGTCCTCCTCAAAAGATTCACAGTACAGAGGAGTGTGTCTGAGGAACAGTGTCTTGTGCTCAGTGTCTGGAACTGCCAAGACTTGACAGCTGTCAGCTGTTTGGTCTGCCTTAGTAAATCACTTTGTGGCTCACAAAGCACCACTCTGGAATCACGGGAGGTAGGCAAGGTTGGCTCCCAAAGACATCCCAGGTGTGGTGAGATCAGTGGTGTTGACAAACTGCAAAGGCTAAGCAGCTGGTTCAAGGAGAAAACTGACAGTAGGTAGGATAACTGTTATTTCCCAGTGCTTTCTTTCCTAGCCTTCCCAGAGAAACTCAGTGGAGTTATAATGGCACAAAGGGTCACAGCAAAAGGATTTGTTTTGCAGACACAGAGAATAAAGGTTTGAAGAGTAAAGTCCACTGCTTCCTCAGACTGGTGAATTGCTTGAACTGCTGATCAGTGTGTACAAGGCAGGCAAAAACAGTGGCCTTCTGCAGTGTAGAGGGAAAGAATTACATAGATATTAGCAAGGCAGTGGTGTGGCTGATGTGCATCATCTTCTGTGCAAAGGCAGCTTGATCACATAGGATGACAATTGTTTAAGGAAACCATGAGGGATTGAACAGTGGAGGTGGTCTTGGCTTATGCAAGGTCTCTACAGAGGGAGAGATTAGTAATTTTCAACCTGTGGTTTACAAGTCCTGGGCAATGTATGGACTAAGTCCATGAAACACCATGCAAAAAAGAAAGCTTTGCTGTCAGAGAACTTAGCATTTGTGAGTAGTGTTGAGAAAAGAGAGAAAAGGATTATCAAAAAGACAGAAAGAGTGGCATGTGTTGCAATTTAGTTCTACCTATAAATGACTGGACCACATCTTTTAAGTCCTGCAGCTTTCCCTGGCCCTGTAACTAAAGTTGCTCTAATAACACAGACCTAGCATTTACCTTGAATCTAAAGTGTTGCTACCAAAGCTTTTAAAGAGAAGATATTTTCCAGTGTGGATCATCAGTACCTAAATTGGAGCTGGCCTACACAGTGCCTTCATCATCCTTCAAATCACTGCAGGCATTGGTCATGCCTCCATCGCCTTCTCAAAATTCCGCCAAGAGGCAGAGGATCTTATCCAAAGGTTATTGCATCTACTGTTGATTCTGATGGAAACACAATAGCTTTATCTTTAAAATGCTGGTGAGTTGTGTGGCAGGATAGCATTTGTTAAAATATTCCTCTGCCTTGTTTAGTTAATTTGTGTCACTTAATGTCTTCATAGGTTTAATTTTTCCATCTGCTGCCCTTAAATTTATGGCCAATAGCGTGGTGTCCCCTTTGAAAGAATTCCTTGTAATAGTTTGTGCAGCAATGTTTTGTGAGGGACAAGGACACAGGGTGCTGAAATCTTATGAGCTCTCACGTAAGTGCTTTCTGAGAGGTTCTTAAAAGCATGTCAATAAGATGTCCGTAAAGCAGACTGACATTTGCTGCAAGGAAATGCACAGAAGGTAAAAGGTTGTAGAGCAAAGATCTCAGTAAAAGTGCTAAGGAGTAGATGTAGCTACCTTCCTTTTAAGCTCTTCTCCTTTATAACCCCCTCTTCCAGCAAAGGTGTAGTTTTGCCCACTTTGTTGGTTACCATATACATTCAGAACTGCTTGCTGGTCATTACCATGGCACCATCCTTTTCAAATGCTAATGATGCCTTTCTGTTCTCATTTCCTCCTCTGCACACACGTGTACATCACACAAACACTGTACGGTCATATTCTGGTGAATCTCCTGAGAAAAAAGTAACAGGAGTCACCCAAGGAAAGAGAATAAATAAATGTCTCAGAGGACCAGAGCCGAAAGTTTTAAAAAACAGCAAGAATTAAGAAACTGATGCTCTAGAGATGTAAAGATATTTTAGAAAATCAAAAACTGAGCCTTAATTTCTGTCTGTGGCTTTGAAAGCAATAATGGTTTCCTTCCCCCACTCCTCCCAGCACATACGCACATCTTTCCCTCAAAATAGCAAATTATGATGACTACAGCACAGAGAGAGAGCCAAAAGATTTGTTAATATATATTCTACACATACTACTGGTGACTGTGTCATACAGAAAAAATGCATGGGATTTTTTTTCATTTTTTAACAGCAATAACCAACAGAGGTCAGGACACGTCCTAAGTATTTATTGACTGTTTGGAGTTAATACCCTCAGCTTTACTTGTAGACCATCAATAGCTCCCATCCAGCTATTAATCTGCAAGAAACACCCTGTGCCATAGTCACTGTTCCCTATATAACAGCAGTTCAAATCAGCAGAAATGGTGTTTGAAGAGTGGTTAGTAATGCTACCCTGTACCCAAAATGCATGTTGTGTGCCAGAATAAGGAAATGAAAGCTTCCTGTGTACAGGCCCAGGGTGATTCCTGTGGGGCACAACACCGTCCTTCCACTCGACGTTCAGGGAAACTTCTTCTTACGCTCTTCAGCGCTCATCACTCACAACTAAGGTCCAGCAGGACATACTGCTTGGCAGCAGCACCTCAAGACATTGTGGCACAGACTTAGGGCCTTTTCTGCCACTGTTGACTTTTTCTGCATTTTTTACCCCTCTGTTATAATAAATTAGCTGAATGTACCATATCCGAGGAAGGACATTTCTTCATGCTTGCAGTTCGTTCAGTCCATGAACGAAACACTCCCTTAATCTCTGGAAAACTATGGGCCAACAGTAAAAGCACAGCGTAAGGAGGACGGTCTCCGGGAAAGCACAGATGGAGTCTGACAGCACAGAGCCATAGAAACTATATAAATAAAAGCAGAATTGTTTATAAATATTTTCCTTTTTTGGGTGTGGGTGTGAGCAATTGCATTATTTGAAGACACTTTTCTCTCATAACATCTTTTTTTGTCCTCGGTGCTGCGGTGGGTTCCTGGGGAAATGCATGGAAGTGGGCAGGATGGCTGTGGGAGCTGCAGGGGCCATTCCAGGAGTCACCAGGAGCCCCCAAGCTGGATCTGCAGTTGGAGCCCAGGCGTGGGGCAGAGCTCTGCCTTGCCCAGTGTGCTCTGTTGAGCAGCAAAGCCAGGAAGCTTGGACAGCCCCTCTGCTAATATGACTTAGCAGCTTCCAGCAACCAAAATAGTCCTCCCTCTTACTGCCACCAGCTGACTCTGTAGCCAGTTCCATCCTGTCACTCAAGTGGTTGCAATCGGAGCTTTCAGCGTGTAATTCAGAGCTGGTGTGACGAGGAGGGTGTTACAGTTTCACATAATAGAATTTAGTTTTACTTTAATTTACAGAACAGACCATTATAAGCATTTAGGCACAAAAACTCTCCTAGAAGAACTTTGCTTCCAGGCCAAAAGGTGACTTTACTCCTGTGGTGGCTGCGGTGCTTTAAAAGTGCATCTTTCCATTTTACATAAACTGTCTCACAGTCTTCAAAGTGACACCATCCAAGCTCATTAATTCAGCTTTCCAGAGCTCCTGGGGGCAAAGCTGAGGGGCAGTACCATGGAGGGGAGCAGAGAGGAGTGGAGGGGACCACTGTCACAAAGGTCCCATAGCAAGAGGAAGCTTCTCCTCTGAGCAAATGCCCAAGTAAGGCAGACAGTGTGAAGGTAAGCCAGAAGGAGAAGGCATGACCCCAGAAGAGGACATACAAGTAGAGTGGGGAGGAAGCTGAAAAGAGGATGTGATTGACCAGAGAGGGGCAGGGCACGGGGAAATACCAGCCAAGCTCATGAGAGACACCGAGCAGGAAAAATATGACCAAAGACACAGTCTCTGTAAAGTAGGTGCCCAAATGACAGAACTGCTAGTATGTGTGTGAATATTTCTAGCAGTTATTTCTTACAGTTTTGAATAGATATTTCTAAAACATAGCAGTATGATTTTACTACATTATCTTATTATTTAAAAAGCTTTTGTTTATTTCTTCTGGACAGTATCCAAATGAGAATAGTAATGTGTATTTAGATTCTTTGTTTTGGAAATCTGTTTTACACATATGAAAGAACGCATCATCTCTGGTGAGCAATGTTGCTAGTGATGGCGAGGATGAGTAACCTGTGTTGGTAATCCTGCTGCTGCTATTCCATGGGCCCCAGCCACGAGGCTGAGTTTATACAGACATGGGGTGGCAGAAGGATTCTCCTCTGCAAAACTTACAGGGCTTTTATTCTCCTTTGATTCCCTGCTTCTAAGCCTGCGAAGCAGAGGAGATGTCATGAGGGCCACGCTTACCACATTGGACCCCATGGCCTGGCACTGGCATCAGGAGGGGCACACGTCCCAGGCTGGAGGCCAAGTGATGCCGAACACCCACATGGGGGTCTGCGTCTCAGCCCAGGGCACCCCCTCCTCTCACAGGGCCAGGAACCAGTGAGATCCCACAGCTGTGGCTTGGGGAGATGGGGAATATCCTGAATTAAAATCTGGGAGAAATTAGTGTTCTGAAACCTGGAGCAGCATGCTCAAACATGGCAATGTTTTCGAGGACTGTTCTGGCTGGTCACTATATCTGTGCCTCCAGCCAGGCCAAATGTCCACTCGAACTTCCCTCAGGTTTAATTGATGATTTCCTGGAATTTCACATTAGTTATGTCAGGAGGAAAAAGCATTTGACAAGACTTAGAGATAATTAAGTGTGCTAAACTGGAAATTCCTTTATTTGTCTAACTGTGATCATCATGGGGCAATTCAGGGGAAGGTCAGGAGACACACAGGAGACAGGCTGCTGTGCTGATCCATGGCTGGGGCCATCACTGGGCTGCAGGGAGCCCTGGAGAAGTAAAAGTGGGTGACTGAACACCAGAGCCATGGGGCAGGACACTGAGCTTTGTGCAGAGGAGAAGCTGGGCTGGAGAAAAGCTGAGCACTGATCCTCATATGGATTGCTGGGGTACAGGTCCCTCCTCTCCTGTTCCTGCCTGAACCTGCTAGTGATTCTGGTTTTAATTTTGCTGAAACACAGAAGGAAACATGGGTTGTACTAACTCACATGGTTTCTAATTTAGCTTGTACATTGATGCATGGAAGGAATTAGTGCCTGCTTAGCTGGGATGTGAATATTTAATTAGCTGCTTTGTGCCATATTCCTTATGGGTGTCCTTGGTATAGAATAAATATCAGAGTAACTTACTCTGCTTTCACAGCGACCGTGCAGTAACCCAGTGCAGACTAGTTTGTGGGCTGTACGTTCACACTCTAGCTACTGCACACCAACTTACCCAGTGTACACAGACCCTGACTTAAAGCAGCACCACCTCTCTGCATAGATGAGGTTTATTTGCTTTTACTTGTAGTTCCTATATGATCAGGCATCAACTGCAGCTGGAGCCTCCAAGTGGTTTTGTAATAGAAGTAGAATAATAATAATAAGTAATTGAAATTGAATAAATTGGTTGAGTCATTATAAGCTTGCTGTCAGGTGACGTAAAGAAATCCCTTCATTTGTAAGCTGTTAAATGGAGACACTTGAAAGCCCAGTTCCAGTCTTTAATTTCCTAACTCACATGCAGCAGAATGGCTGTGGCTATTCTTTTACTCCCAGCCTGTCACAGGTGAAGTACAGTTCTTCCACTGGTATGCAAGCAGTACGTTGTGTTTTGGCTGGAGGAACCTGCCATTTATGTTTCCTAAGCCCTGCTTGCTTCTTGTATATCAAGGAGCTTTTGCCTCACACCACCAGGACCTGCAGAAGTCACTGTGAAGCCAGGTGATGAAATGGGAGGTATCTTTCTTCAGTCTATTCTCTGTTTGGCCCAATTCTTTTTGGTCCTCCTGTGTTTGGAGGACTTGCAGAGCTATTTGCAAAAGCCAGGAGAGGTGCTGTGGAGAAAGCCAACCCCTGTATGCTCAGGGGGAGCAGTTTTAACGGGATAAACACACTCCCCAAACAGTTCCTTGTATGGGACGTGAAAAAGAGATAAATGTTAACTTGTAATTAATCAAGGCTATAAAGGTAAAGATAATTAATTCTGTGTTTAATTAGGAGATCAGAGCTGTGAAAAGGGATGTTTCATGGGTTAATAATTTTCTGTGGTGTATAAATGCCAAGACCAGATTAAATATGTTGGTAAAAGCAAATGCTGAGGTGAAGGGGTAAAAACACACAATATGTAATGCACAAGGGCTTGTAGTAGCATGATTCTATTTTATCATGGAAAAAGACTGAAAGGGCTTGAATATTATTATCTGAGGCTGGTGAGTGACATTTGGCCACTCTATCATTAATCAAGTTCTTTTTTAAAAGGCTATTTATTTCTCTAGGGCCTTACAATCATAAAAATCTCCTTTTTATTTAAGAATCAGCTAGTTTTAAAAGAACATTATTTGTAAATAATGCTAGCTCTCTAGCAGCCCAACAGACAGGATGACACTCTGTTTGGTGTCATTGCAAGGTAACATCAGGCAAATGGGTCTTTTCACGGGATAATGGTCCTGCAGATACATAAATATTCCGACATTTATGGAAAAAATATGTGTCAAGGCAAAAGCAACATGTGCATGTTCACAATAAATAACCAAATAATTTTGAGAGCAATGCATAATTACATGCTTTGGAGGAAGTCCTCATTTATACAAAGTCTTCTTCCTTCTTCTGAATGACCTCAGTGTAAATGAAGAGGAGGCTTTTTACACAGTAGCTGCTGGTGAAGCTGTAAGCAGTTTGCTTTCTATGCCACTACAAACCATCTGCATTCTGAATGATGCTCTTCTCATTGGTTAAAACATAAAGTTATCTAGAAAATAAAGATGCTGTAGCACTCAAGGAATGTTACCTTACCTAATCTATCACTTTCTCCTTCTAATTCTCCTTGTCTGTAGTGGCAGCTGCTGGGGAGAAGAGACCTGCTGCTACTGTTGTCCCCAGCAGTGTATTTGCCATGATCTATTCTCTTGATGCATATGCAGATTTGCTTTATTGGCTTCCCATCCTAATTTTTATTGCTGTTGAAAATGCGTCTCTATTTGACCTCGACCTTTTCAATTATCTTCTCAGTTTGCTGTGGGCTTTAGCATGTAACTTCACAGAAGGGAGACATAGTTTATGTGGTTTTCAAATGAAAAACACAGGTACTATTTTTAGGGCTTTGTAAGTTCCGTTTTTTATTTGCCTATGTTTTAAAACATAATAGTTGATAAAGCAATGTAGCTGAACTGCAGGGGGTTTTTTCCAGTTGATAATGTGAGATACATTGCACAAAAGCAGTTTTGACTAGCTGTGGATGATCAGGAAGCCTAATCTTTGCAAGAGAAGGTTTATAAGATGACTCGTTCCTCACCTTGTACAGTCACAGCCCTTTAGGGTGAAAAAAGTACAGTGAGGGCAGGAGGGATCTTTGGGGAAGGGCCTCGGTTGCGCTGCATGGAAGAGACACATTGAGGAGGTATCTAAACCGCGGGACCCAAGGTGAGCCTGCCAGCTCCATGCTGAGGTTCAACCTGGGCACCCACCAATACCCCACTCTGTGCCCCATGCACCCTGGGTCCTCCCCACGGGGAGGCACGAGGGTGTTCAGACCATGTTCCTGATGGGGGAAGTAGGGCTGAAGTCTGCATTACAGAGTTTGCCTGGACACTGCAAGGTAAAATATGTATCAGTTCCTACCCACTCATTCCCTTCCTCTATCCAGAGCGACATGCCAGCTTACCAAAAGCAGGTTCAGCCTTAGTCTCACCCAGCAGAAGAAAAAAATGCTGACACATGAGTTTTTAAGGTCACTTCTTGGCTTTTTATGAACTAATACTGAACTTCACAGACTTTAAACAGGCTTTCTTGCGAGGATGATTCTTTGCTTAATTTCTCCCAAACATGTGAGTGGCAGCTGCTTTTGTGGTAAAGACACAGTTTCACGTTCTGTGACTCTACATTCAGCATGGGTAGAGCTTTAATATAATTGTACAAAGTCCTGCAAAATTTTATGGGAAGGAAACCAAAGTGGTGCCTTATTAGAAAACAGTAGTTTTGTAAATGCTACAGTAAATAGGGTCAGATATTCCACTCTATTATCATTTATATCCAAACATCATCTCTGGTGAGCAATGTTGCTAATGATGGTGAGGATGAGTAACCTGTGTTGGTAATCCTACTGCTGCTACTCCATGGGCCCCAGCCACGAGGCTGAGTAATACAGTAAACATCTACGCAGGTGCAGCAAATCGTGTGTCAGTGCCATAAACTTTTTTTTTTTAAGATGGAAAAGTATAGCTGTCCTGCAAAAATATCTAAATTTTTAAACTTATTAAATACAGTTGATACTCTGCTATTTGGGTTTTTTTAGAGGAACTACCTTTCGTTACTCTGGTGAGTCAAGCTTGATCAGCAGAATGAATGGAAGTGTCACACTGGTAGTAATTCCTTTTCCATGTATCCAAAAGGACTTCCTAAATTCAAGATATGCTCAATGCAGATTAGAAAATTGCTGCTGATAACTGACCAGAAAAAGAACAAGAGAATGAGAATGTCCAGTTTGTATTTACACCTATGAATTCATGACCTCTGATACTGCAACCCTCCACATCAGAGCTGCTCCCAGCTGTCCGTGAGCTGTGCAGGCGCGGTGCCAAAAACAAGCCAGGTTTCAGGAGCTGCCTTTCCTGTCAGGAATGTGGTGCTGGGCGCTAGTGTCACCGAGTGAAGCTGTGAGAGGGATGTGTTACTCCACAACCCAGGCTATGGGGAGTGCTTGCCAGAGGGAAAACACCTGGAGTGCTGCAAAGCAATAAAATTTCTGAGGTGTTTGGTAGTATTGTCTCAGGTACATGTCAAGGGCCTGGTCTTGGGTTAGAGTTTGGGGGTTTTTTTTATTGCATTGTTACTTTTTTCTAAGTGTGTCAGGTACCACTCTGGACTAGGCTGTTATTTCACAGTCCCAAGGTCAGCACAGTCTGCCTGAGATCATGGCACAAATGTAAAATAGTTTCCTGAGAAGAGCAAGAAGCTGTTTTGTTTGGGACATTTGAGCGGATGCTGGAGAAAATGCTGTTAAATGAAAAATAATGATATTTTGCAGGGAGATGAACTGTATCACCCAGTAAGTTTCTTCTAGATGTACCTTTTATGATTCTTTGAACTAGAGAACAGGACCAGAAACCAAGATAATATTTTAGAGCTTTTAAAAAAGGAAATCTGTCTTTTTGTTCCAGCAATATTAAAGAAGATTGAAGAAAGAGAAGCTGTAATTATTGCCATCATTGGTTTTTAACTGAAGTCACATATTGTAGCTAGCAAGATGCTTATGTAACACTATCTAAAATGTCTTTGTGCTCAGAAAAGGTCATAAGTAAATTACTTTGAAGCTTAATCAGTGGAAGTACAGGACAATTTCTGTTTTTCATTATAAATCCTGTTTAAATCCATTAAGGTCATCAGAGTTACTTGGGATTTACAGTAGAATAAGTGTATGCAGAATATGGCTCAATGATTTTAACTGTGCTTTATTTCCACTGTGCAGATCTTAGACATTTGTCTGCAACTTGCATACAATAATTTTACAAAAGAGATTCAGTATGCAAAACCATAAAATAATAGCTATAGGACAAAACATCAAAGGTTTAACATTATTTAATATACAAAATGTTTTCTAGTGTTTGTAAAACTGTCTATAAAACTAATGAGTACTTTGCATGACTAGTTTTGTATGTAGGACACTTTAGAATAGGATTTAAAAGTACAGCCTTGCTATCTTTATGGTTGTGTTTATCTTCTTGATCCACTATATATTTTTGTGATCTGTAGGCAAAGCCATAAATACTTTGGAAAAGGAGAAACTCTTCAGAGGAGCCATGTTTGTTAATTTTCTTTTGGGCTAGTTTAGATCTCTGGGTTTGTTTAGTTTGTTTTTTGGCACTGAGATAGCAGAGAGCACTTTCACCATCTCAGATGACACAGAGGAATTGGTAGGGCCCTTGGCTTCAGGATGTAAATGTGCTGTCGGCGATGCTGGGGAAGCAAAGGCAGCAGGAGGAGGAGACTTTCAGCACGAGTGGTCTGTCTGTTTTCTGAAGCAGCTGAGAGTGAAATGTTTGAACCTATAAAACAAACCCTGTACTTCTGTATAACTGGTCATCAAGATTACAGTAAAAGGTGAGGCTTGAATAGAGAAAATAGTCAAACCTCAGAAGTAATAGAATAGAAATCACATTTGGATTCAGAGGGTTTATGTGCAGGTCTGGGTCAAAACTTTCACAGGAGTCACTGGATTTAGATCCTAAGCCTAAAGCCATTTCAGTATTAACAGGACTGATGTAAAATAGAAAAGAGGGAAAAGAAAACCAGAAAGCTACTGGGGGAAGGTAGACGTAGCCCATCTAAAACAATGCATCTCTCCCGAGGTTCCTGTGTGTCTTTTCTAGATGAGACCTATAGAGACTCACCACTACTGAGCAGATCGCAGCTACTGCCCGCTCTCAGAGCCAGCGCACCTTCTGTGGCTGGGACTCTTCACTGATTCATGTATAAAAAGTGATCTGGAAGTAACAGATAAAATGACAGGAAAGTTTTGTTCAGCGCTGTTATTTGGGGGGATGCATTAGGCTGTGAAAAATTCCAAGGGGTGGGTTTTCCTGTTCCTTTTCTAATTATGAATTTTACAGTGTGCAAATATAGGAGGTGCCCATACCTGCAGTTGTTTTTCCTGCAGAAGCAGCATGGAGCAGACAGAT
>NW_010328466.1:16832-22802 GCF_000700745.2 Antrostomus carolinensis
CTGCTGTGGAGAAGAGACCTGCTGCTACTGTTGTCCCCAGCAGTGTATTTGCCATGATCTATTCTCTTGATGCATATGCAGATTTGCTTTATTGGCTTCCCATCCTAATTTTTATCGCTGTTGAAAATGCGTCTCTATTTGACCTCGACCTTTTCAATTATCTTCTCAGTTTGCTGTGGGCTTTAGCATGTAACTTCACAGAAGGGAGACATAGTTTATGTGGTTTTCAAATGAAAAACACAGGTACTATTTTTAGGGCTTTGTAAGTTCCGTTTTTTATTTGCCTATGTTTTAAAACATAATAGTTGATAAAGCAATGTAGCTGAACTGCAGGGGGTTTTTTCCAGTTGATAATGTGAGATACATTGCACAAAAGCAGTTTTGACTAGCTGTGGATGATCAGGAAGCCTAATCTTTGCAAGAGAAGGTTTATAAGATGACTCGTTCCTCACCTTGTACAGTCACAGCCCTTTAGGGTGAAAAAAGTACAGTGAGGGCAGGAGAGATCTTTGGGGAAGGGCCTCGGTTGCGCTGCATGGAAGAGACACATTGAGGAGGTATCTAAACCGCGGGACCCAAGGTGAGCCTGCCAGCTCCATGCTGAGGTTCAACCTGGGCACCCACCAATACCCCACTCTGTGCCCCATGCACCCTGGGTCCTCCCCACGGGGAGGCACGAGGGTGTTCAGACCATGTTCCTGATGGGGGAAGTAGGGCTGAAGTCTGCATTACAGAGTTTGCCTGGACACTGCAAGGTAAAATATGTATCAGTTCCTACCCACTCATTCCCTTCCTCTATCCAGAGCGACATGCCAGCTTACCAAAAGCAGGTTCAGCCTTAGTCTCACCCAGCAGAAGAAAAAAATGCTGACACATGAGTTTTTAAGGTCACTTCTTGGCTTTTTATGAACTTATACTGAACTTCACAGACTTTAAACAGGCTTTCTTGCGAGGGTGATTCTTTGCTTAATTTCTCCCAAACATGTGAGTGGCAGCTGCTTTTGTGGTAAAGACACAGTTTCACGTTCTGTGACTCTACATTCAGCATGGGTAGAGCTTTAATATAATTGTACAAAGTCCTGCAAAATTTTGTGGGAAGGAAACCAAAGTGGTGCCTTATAAGAAAACAGTAGTTTTGTAAATGTTACAGTAAATAGGGTCAGATATTCCACTCTATTATCATTTATATCCAGCCAAAGTATGTGCAAAATGTGAATGTGGGAAATTCACATTTTCAAATTTTAAATTTTCAAAATTTGAGAATAAAATAAGGATTAATACAGTAAACATCTACGCAGGTGCAGCAAATTGTGTGTCAGTGTCATAAACTTTTTTTTTAAGATGGAAAAGTATAGCTGTCCTGCAAAAATATCTAAATTTTTAAACTTATTAAATACAGTTGATACTCTGCTATTTGGGTTTTTTTAGAAGAACTACCTTTCGTTACTCTGGTGAGTCAAGCTTGATCAGCAGAATGAATGGAAGTGTCACACTGGTAGTAATTCCTTTTCCATGTATCCAAAAGGACTTCCTAAATTCAAGATATGCTCAATGCAGATTAGAAAATTGCTGCTGATAACTGACCAGAAAAAGAACAAGAGAATGAGAATGTCCAGTTTGTATTTACACCTATGAATTCATGACCTTTTTTGTAGCCCCTCCTTGTAGCCGTCTTGCAAACCTCGTGCTGTGCCACTTCTGTTCCAATGCAGTGCATCGCTGCAAGGATGCTGATACTGCAAACCTCCACATCAGAGCTGCTCCCAGCTGTCCGTGAGCTGTGCAGGCGCGGTGCCAAAAACAAGCCAGGTTTCAGGAGCTGCCTTTCCTGTCAGGAATGTGGTGCTGGGCGCTAGTGTCACCGAGTGAAGCTGTGAGAGGGATGTGTTACTCCACAACCCAGGCTATGGGGAGTGCTTGCCAGAGGGAAAACACCTGGAGTGCTGCAAAGCAATAAAATTTCTGAGGTGTTTGGTAGTATTGTCTCAGGTACATGTCAAGGGCCTGGTCTTGGGTTAGAGTTTGGGGGTTTTTTTTATTGCATTGTTACTTTTTTCTAAGTGTGTCAGGTACCACTCTGGACTAGGCTGTTATTTCACAGTCCCAAGGTCAGCACAGTCTGCCTGAGATCATGGCACGAATGTAAAATAGTTTCCTGAGAAGAGCAAGAAGCTGTTTTGTTTGGGACATTTGAGCGGATGCTGGAGAAAATGCTGTTAAATGAAAAATAATGATATTTTGCAGGGAGATGAACTGTATCACCCAGTAAGTTTCTTCTAGATGTACCTTTTATGATTCTTTGAACTAGAGAACAGGACCAGAAACCAAGATAATATTTTAGAGCTTTTAAAAAAGGAAATCTGTCTTTTTGTTCCAGCAATATTAAAGAAGATTGAAGAAAGAGAAGCTGTAATTATTGCCATCATTGGTTTTTAACTGAAGTCACATATTGTAGCTAGCAAGATGCTTATGTAACACTATCTAAAATGTCTTTGTGCTCAGAAAAGGTCATAAGTAAATTACTTTGAAGCTTAATCAGTGGAAGTACAGGACAATTTCTGTTTTTCATTATAAATCCTGTTTAAATCCATTAAGGTCATCAGAGTTACTTGGGATTTACAGTAGAATAAGTGTATGCAGAATATGGCTCAATGATTTTAACTGTGCTTTATTTCCACTGTGCAGATCTTAGACATTTGTCTGCAACTTGCATACAATAATTTTACAAAAGAGATTCAGTATGCAAAACCATAAAATAATAGCTATAGGACAAAACATCAAAGGTTTAACATTATTTAATATACAAAATGTTTTCTAGTGTTTGTAAAACTGTCTATAAAACTAATGAGTACTTTGCATGACTAGTTTTGTATGTAGGACACTTTAGAATAGGATTTAAAAGTACAGCCTTGCTATCTTTATGGTTGTGTTTATCTTCTTGATCCACTATATATTTTTGTGATCTGTAGGCAAAGCCATAAATACTTTGGAAAAGGAGAAACTCTTCAGAGGAGCCATGTTTGTTAATTTTCTTTTGGGCTAGTTTAGATCTCTGGGTTTGTTTAGTTTGTTTTTTGGCACTGAGATAGCAGAGAGCACTTTCACCATCTCAGATGACACAGAGGAATTGGTAGGGCCCTTGGCTTCAGGATGTAAATGTGCTGTCGGCGATGCTGGGGAAGCAAAGGCAGCAGGAGGAGGAGACTTTCAGCACGAGTGGTCTGTCTGTTTTCTGAAGCAGCTGAGAGTGAAATGTTTGAACCTATAAAACAAACCCTGTACTTCTGTATAACTGGTCATCAAGATTACAGTAAAAGGTGAGGCTTGAATAGAGAAAATAGTCAAACCTCAGAAGTAATAGAATAGAAATCACATTTGGATTCAGAGGGTTTATGTGCAGGTCTGGGTCAAAACTTTCACAGGAGTCACTGGATTTAGATCCTAAGCCTAAAGCCATTTCAGTATTAACAGGACTGATGTAAAATAGAAAAGAGGGAAAAGAAAACCAGAAAGCTACTGGGGGAAGGTAGACGTAGCCCATCTAAAACAATGCATCTCTCCCGAGGTTCCTGTGTGTCTTTTCTAGATGAGACCTACAGAGACTCACCACTACTGAGCAGATCGCAGCTACTGCCCGCTCTCAGAGCCAGCGCACCTTCTGTGGCTGGGACTCTTCACTGATTCATGTATAAAAAGTGATCTGGAAGTAACAGATAAAATGACAGGAAAGTTTTGTTCAGCGCTGTTATTTGGGGGGATGCATTAGGCTGTGAAAAATTCCAAGGGGTGGGTTTTCCTGTTCCTTTTCTAATTATGAATTTTACAGTGTGCAAATATAGGAGGTGCCCATACCTGCAGTTGTTTTTCCTGCAGAAGCAGCATGGAGCAGACAGATAAAATGATACAGCTAATTAATTTAGGAGTGTTATTTAGAAGTAAAGAGCTGAACAACACAAGTGGCTGTTAAATTCATTGCCAAATACAACAGCTTTTGTGAGTGCTCTAGAAAAAGTAATAAATGTGTTTTTATAAAATCTCTTCTGTTTGTATGTTTTGCTAGCTTTCTATAAATAAGAAATGCCCTTCCTCCTGCAAAAATGTGCTGTGATAAATCACTTTTTGAGCCAGATCACGTCCGATTTGGAAGACAAGGTGCAGCTGTGCTGTCTCAGGAGGAAAGGACAGTGTTCCCGGGCATTTCCTGGCCCAGAAGGAGTACGTCTCCCATCAAAAAGCCTGCTCCTCTGAGGGTAAAACTTGTACCTCTTTTGGCTGGACGCCTTGCTGCTTTGCAGTGGCTGGCAGCTGGCGGGAGCAATGCTTGCATGCTTTTTGGCAGGACTTTTCAGCAGAAGACTGCTTGATGCACTGGAATTGAGGCTTTCCAAAGCAAGATGTCCATTTTGCTTGCAAGTTCAGCAAAGAAGCAAATGGGAAGGCAGCCTGGCTTGCTGCCTGCTGGCTCGGTGTGCTGCCAGGCCACCCCAGCTCCAAGGGGTCCCCAGGAAGGATCGAGGGCAACTGTCCCCTGAGAGATGAGCCCAGGAAAGCAGCTTCAGGGAAGCTTCGGGGCTGGGGACTTTGCCAGTCAAGCCTCTGTGGAGCCAGGCTTCCTGGGAGAGTGGGCAGCTCTGGGAACAGCTTATCTGTTTGGAGACCCAGAGATCCACCTGTCTCAACTGAAAACAAGGCCACATCTAAACTGATCTTGATTTATTCTCCCCAGGAAAAGAATAACAGTTGTTATCCCACCGATGCTAGGCATCAGTAAGGGCACTAACAATACCAATCTAGGAATGGAGGTGGGACATTCCCACCTCTCTTCTCTAAGCTCAGTCTAGTCCTATCCATGCAACATTTTCTATCCGTTACTTGATAACCCATCATTATGAATTACCCAGTGATTTGTTGATGTGGGATATATGCAGTGATTCCTCTGGTAAAGAAAGCCAAGAGAATTTATATTTGACAACAAGTTTCTGAATAACTGTCATTACAGATGTATTCAGATGGTGAAATGGGCAGATACATTTTAAAAAGCCTTCTTTTCCTAGGCTTAATACTGTACAGGCAGCGCTGATGTAGCTTGTGGAAATCAGTTTGCATTTCATGTAAATGTCTGTGGGAGACATTTGTTGATACTGATTCTTTGTTTCAATTATAAGAATGTCAATCTACATAGTTGATGAAATTTACTGAAAACAAAACAAATCATAAGACCATCAGACACTTGGGTCTTGTCTGCACGTTCTGGTGGCAGGGCTGGGTATAGCGTGAAGAACGTGACCAGAGCAGCTGGTTTCCATCAAACGACATCATGATGGTACAAAGGAAGGTAAACTGGGCCCTGCTGGCTCTATTGTTTATGCTCTGCAGATCAGCTGATGTAATTTTCTCTGATGGATCCCCCTCCCTCTCCTAGTGTCCTGGGGAGCTGCACGGCAGTCGCCTGTTCATGCTGCATTTGACGGAGAGCTAAGTGAATAGTAGCGCAGCACCACCCAAAAGGCAGCAGTGCTGTCTTCCCATTAATATTCCTGTGTGTCCTTTTGGAGGGTTTCTGGGGTAAAAAAACCATCAAGTCTGGAATCTGCTACCTATTAAGTAGTTGTCACCTGACAGAAATGGCAATGTTGACATAAAGTCTTGGGATACAGTGGGATTTTGCAAAATAATGCCATCTGTCTGCTGGAAATCAGACTAAGATTGTATACATCTCTCTTTATATTGACTGTGTGTCAATGGCAACATCTTCTGTTCAGTGACCTGGAACCTGACTTGTAAATGCATTTGTCTGGTTTTATGTTCATGTGCATTCTTTGTGGGTTTTAGTGTACTAGCACTGTTGTGAATGTGCTTCGGGAAGCAAGCGCCTTAATTAATTTGGGCTTGGGTAAATATTTTATTTTATCAATTCTAACTTATTTTGCACAGAATTGCACAGAATCACAAAGAATTGTAGGGGTTGGA
>NW_010328467.1:0-313 GCF_000700745.2 Antrostomus carolinensis
CAGCACCACGGTGCCTGTGCTCATCACCGTGCAGGATGTCAACGACAACCCCCCGGTGTTCGCCCGCGCCGAGTACCGCGCCGCGGTGAGCGAGAGCACGGCCCCCGGCACGGAGCTGCTGCGCGTGGTGGCCCATGACGCTGACTCAGGGTCCCGCGGCCACGTTCGCTACACCATCAGCTCAGGTGACCCGCACGGGCTCTTCCAGCTCCGCGAGAGCACGGGGGCTCTGTGCCTGGCACGGCCACTGGACCGGGAGGACCAGGCGCTGCACGCGCTCGTGGTGCAGGCTGTGGAAGTGGCGGGGGGGGAA
>NW_010328468.1:0-1207 GCF_000700745.2 Antrostomus carolinensis
CCTGGTCACCTACGGGCAGGGCATCCCCTACGACAGCATCGACACAGCCGTCTGGTGGGAACCCACGGGGCACACCTTCTTCTTCCGTGGGGACAGGTGAGTGGCTCTGGGGTCCTCCTCCCTGCTCTGCCGCCTCCTGGCCCCTGGCAGGGGTGGACATGGCGGGTGGCAGAGACCCCCTTGCTCCTCACCTGCTCACCGCTCACCCTTCCTCAGATACTGGCGCTTTAACGAAGACACCCGCTCGGTGGACCCCGGGTACCCAAAGCCCATCTCTGTCTGGGTGGGCATCCCTCCCTCACCCAAGGGTGCCTTCCTCAGCCCAGATGCCTGTAAGTACAAGAGAAGAGGGTTGGGTGGCAGTGGGGGACCAGAGGGGATGGGTCACCCCTATGGTTGCCTGGCCATGTGGGATGGAGGTCGGGAGGGTACCTGGGAGTCAGAGGTGAACCCTTTCTGAAGGGTTTCACCAGTCCTGGAGCAAAACCTGCTGTTCTGGGTAGCTGCAGGGGTGCCCAGGTTGTGGGGTGCCCTGCGCCTGACCCTTGCCTCCATCTTCTCGCCCTGCCAGCCTCCACCTACTTCTACAGAGGCACAAAGTACTGGAAATTCGACAACGAGCGGCTCAAGACAGAGCCAGGTTATCCCAAATCCATCCTACGGGACTTCATGGGCTGTCACACAGAGCTGGTCCCAGACCCCCATCCCCGCTGGCCTGATGTGGACCAACCCCCATTCAACCCTGATGGGGATGGGCCAGCTGAAGGCGAGGAGGAAGAAGAGGAGGAGGAGGAGGAAGATGAGGAGGATTATGGTGAGGCTGGCCACCAGCCGGGTGGGGACGTGGACGTGGTGGTGCAGATCGATGAGTACACGCGCACCATGAGCGTGGTCATGGTGCTGGTGCTGCTGGTGCTGCTGCTCTGCATCCTTGGCCTCATCTACGTCATCGTCCAGATGCAGAGGAAGGGCGCGCCCCGAATGCTCTTGTACTGCAAGCGCTCCTTGCAGGAGTGGGTCTGACCCTGGCTCCCTCCCCAAACTGCCCCCACCACCATGGTGCTAAGGATGGACCTGACCTCCCCCTGCCCCTGCCCTTCCCCATGGCCTCGGCCCCTCTTGCCCCAGGAAAGGGAGGATGCCCACCCACCCCAGCCCCTCCAGAGCAGCCAGGCTGGGACTGGGGGGTGGTGACAGGAGGGGCTGG
>NW_010328468.1:1264-1591 GCF_000700745.2 Antrostomus carolinensis
TTGCCACCCATCTTGTTGCACCCGCCTCTGTCACAGGGTCCCAGCAGGGTCCCTTCCCCCTGCATGAGCCTGTGCTGCGTGGGGTGGGGAGCAGGTTGGGGGCTGCTCACAAGTGCTACGAGCTGGCAGGTCTCAGCTGCTGGCACCTGCAAGGGCAGGGAAGCGCGAGGGGGAGGGCTGAGCTCTTGGCCGTGTTTCCTGTTGAACCCCAGGGATAACGGTGCCTAAAGAGAGCACGAGGGGGGAGACGCCACCATTGCAACCCCCCCATAGGCTCAGCATAGCCTGGACCCTGCCGCTGCCAAGGGGCAAAGCCCTGGGAACACA
>NW_010328468.1:1630-1889 GCF_000700745.2 Antrostomus carolinensis
ACAGGTCGGATGTGTGGAGAGCCGTGGTGCTGTCCTTTCTGCTGTGGGAGCAGGGCAGGAGCCACGTGGGCCACCCTGTGTGACGTTTGGCAGATTTTGTGACAACGGGGACTCACCTGGGGGTGCCACCCTGCCTGGCACCCACAGGGGCTGGGTGCCATGCCAGGGAATGTGGGGAAGGGGCTAGCATGGCCAGAACTGTCCCTGCCCTGGGGACATCATTTTTTGGGGGGCAGGGGTCAGCGAAAGCAGCCCCTCC
>NW_010328469.1:0-1267 GCF_000700745.2 Antrostomus carolinensis
GTGACGCTGTCCTTGGGCCCTGGCAGGGGAGAACACCGTGCGCACGATCGCCATGGACGGGACGGAAGGGCTGGTGAGGGGACAGAAGGTGCTGGACTCCGGCGCGCCCATCCGCATCCCCGTCGGCCCCGAGACCCTGGGCAGGATCATGAACGTCATCGGGGAGCCCATTGATGAGAGGGGACCCATCACAACGAAACAGTGAGTGACTCCGTGGGCCGGGAGTTGGTGTCAGGTGAGGTTTGGAGGTGGGAACGTGGGTTCTGGAGTAGTAGACATGCTTGTGAACAGGGATGGGGCACGTCCCTGCCGTGCTTCTGTTCCTCTGGGTCACGAGCAGGGACTGCTCCTGAGGGGACTCCCACCCTGGCTGAGGGGTCTCCGTTTGGCTGCTCAGCTGCATTTCTTCCTGGCTGCAGGTTTGCTGCTATCCACGCCGAAGCCCCCGAGTTTGTGGAGATGAGCGTTGAACAGGAGATCCTGGTGACGGGGATCAAGGTGGTGGATCTGCTGGCTCCCTATGCCAAGGGTGGCAAGATCGGTGCGTTGTCCCCAGAGGAACTGGGGGTGTCTGGGGACGGGGGAACACCCTGCCAGCCCTGTTGGAGCTCAGGACTGGTCCCTCTGCAGCAGTTTCCTTCGCTGATGAGTAACCATTTGACTTTCGTTCTTCTGAGCTTGCTGAAGCAACGTTTATTGATCTGAGGAGGAAAGGGGTGAAGAGGAAGAAATAGGGGCCATCTGGATTGGCTTGGGGTTGAGTTGGGACTCTTCTTCCCTTCCAGGTTTGTTTGGAGGTGCTGGTGTTGGCAAGACTGTGCTGATCATGGAGCTGATCAACAACGTGGCCAAAGCCCACGGCGGTTACTCGGTGTTTGCTGGCGTGGGGGAGCGAACCCGTGAGGGCAACGACTTGTACCATGAGATGATTGAGTCTGGGGTCATCAACCTGAAAGATGCCACTTCTAAGGTGGGTTTGCTCTTCTCAGGGGACCGGGTGGGGTCCCAGCAGCACCGGGGTCATGGTGGCAGAGTGACACTGTGCCAACACCCGGGTCCTGCCCGCAGGTCGCCCTGGTCTACGGGCAGATGAATGAGCCCCCGGGCGCCCGTGCCAGAGTGGCCCTGACGGGGTTGACGGTGGCCGAATACTTCAGGGACCAGGAGGGTCAGGATGTGCTGCTCTTCATCGACAACATCTTCCGCTTCACCCAGGCCGGCTCCGAGGTCTGTGCTTGGCACGGGGCTGGGGCTGAGCGTGGTGGTG
>NW_010328470.1:0-230 GCF_000700745.2 Antrostomus carolinensis
GCTGCACAGGGGCTCACGGGGCAGAAATAGGGTCAGACACGTCAGAAATTCCCCAGGACCCTCTCCAGGGTGACAGGAACTGGCTGCCGGCACTCATCCAACATGGGGTGTGGGGAAACAGCAGCCCCAGCACGATGCCCCATGGCACCGGCACAGGCATCATGATGGGGACATCACAGGGGACACCCTGGCACTCCTAGGGGTGCCCACACAGATGTCCTGGCTGGGGT
>NW_010328471.1:0-5733 GCF_000700745.2 Antrostomus carolinensis
ATCAGTGACCTCCTTCAAAGACTTTGTGTCTCTATGCAAGTGTCTGTCAAGCATGATCCATCGGTCCATGTTTCAGAAGATCTCTCCATGCTTTCAAAAGCAAACAGTAGAATATTTTTCTTTGGAGAATAACTAATAGAACTATCAGAACTATGAAATTACAATTTCATAAAGTTTATCAAAACCAGATGTTAAAGCTCCTTGCCTTTCATAGAATCATAGAATGGTTTGGGTTGGAAGGGACCTTAAAGCTCATCCAGTTCCAACCCCCCTGTCATCAGCAGGGACACCTTCCACTAGACCAGGTTGCTCAAAGCCTCATCCAACCTGGCCTTCAACACTTCCAGGGAGGAGCAGCCACAACTTCCCTGGGCAACCTGTGCCAGTGTCTGACCACCCTCACAGTGAAGAACTTCTTCCTAATATCTCATCTAAACCTCCCCTCTTTCAGCTTAAACCCATTTCCCCTTGTTCTGTCATTAATTGCCCTTTTGAAAAGTCCTTCCCCAGCTTTCTTGTAGCCCCTTCAGGTACTGGAAGGCCGCTATAAGATCTCCCCGGAGCCTTCTCTTCTCCAGGCTGAACAGCCCCAACTCTCTCAGCCTGTCCTCATAGGAGTGGTGCTCCAGCCCTCGGAATGATTTGATTCCCTGTATCTTTGTGAGGGTCTTTAAAACGTGCCAGTGACTCCACTTCCCACTTCTGAGCTCTGACACCAGGTTGGATATTTTTACCAGCTGTATTTCTAACCATTTTTCAGAAAGCTGAACCAGTATCCAAGCCTGGCAGCTCAGTTTGCTTTCCCATCATTAGTGAGTTCCAGTCCCTTCACTTCCTAACACGTCAGTTTTATCATATTTCACCTTTAATGCCAGAAAGGCGGCAAAACTAGAACAACGATATCACTAATTAGCCTGATAATGACACTATGCAAAGAAGTTCTTAAAGTTCTCAGCAATTAACTTATTTTAATCATTATATTGTAGCTAACGATTTTAGACACTCATGTTTCTTAGATTTTCTTTTTATGTGAGACTCTCCTCTGTCCATATGGTCTCCAAATCCACCTTGGACTTTTTAGCTTCCTTCTTTCTACTGCCAGCTATGAGTATGTTCTCCTGGATTTCACCAGGGTTTGATTTCCATCCTTCAAACAACTTCTACTTGGCATAAAAACTTGGGCCTTTAGCCCTCACACTTATCTTCACCACTCTACTCCTGTTTGTCAGACAAACACGCATCCAGAGATCTCCACGAGCTTTGCAAGCATGCTGCATCTAGGACACAGTCAATGTTTTTATTCCTTGACTTATGATCAGTCCTTCTGGTCTCTCTTCTTATAAAGGTTTGGGCTTCCAAAAGCTCCCTCATTATTGGATCAACTTTTCTTACCTGCTGCTAAACTTTAACCTTCATACAGCTTGACAAGGTGTTATTTCAGAGGTCACCTAATACTGTCTGCTACAGCATATCTCGAGCTTCAATATATATTTCCAGGGATAGTTTTGCCACTTACTGGAAATATCTTTTGAAAAGCAGAGTATTCACATGGCCACTTCATAGAATCACAGACTGGTCTGTGTTGGAAAGGACCTTAAAGCTCATCCAGTTCCAACCCCCCTGCCATCAGCAGGGACACCTTCCACTAGACCACGTTGCTCAAAGCCTCAGCCAACCTGGCCTTCAACACTTCCATGGAGGAGCAGCCACAGCTTTTCTGGACAACCTGGGACACTGGCTCACCACCCTCACACCAAACAATTTCTTCCTCACATCTCAGCTCCATCTCCCCTCTGCCACTTTCAAGCCATCACCCCTTGTTCTCTCACTCCCTGCCCTTGGACAAAGTCCCTCCCCAGCCTTCCTGGAGCCCCTTCAGGTACTGGGAGGCCGCTATAAGATCTCCCTGGACCCTTCTCTTCTCCAGGCTCAACAGCCCCAACTCTCTCAGCCTGTCCTCACAGCAGAGCTGCTCCAGCCCTGGCATCATCCTCGTGGCCTCCTCTGCACTGGCTCCAGTAGCTCCATGTCCTTGTGCTGTTGGTGGCCCCAGAGCTGGAGGCAGCACTGCAGGTGGGGTGTCAGGAGAGCGGAGCAGAGGGGCAGAATCCCCTCCCTCCACCTGCTGCCCACGCTGCTCTGGGTGCAGCCCAGGACACGGTTATTGGCCTCTCTGCTGCCAGCACATGTTGCCACCTCATGTTGAGCTTCTCGTCTCCCAACACCCCAAGTCCTTCTCTTCAGAGCCATTCATCACCCAGCCTGTATCTCTGTATCTGTGCTTAGGACTGTCCCAACCCAGGTGCAGGACCTTGCCCTTGGCCTTGTTGAACTTCATGAGGTTTGCACAGACCCACCTCTCCAGCCTGTCCAGGTCCCTCTGGATGGCATCCCGTCCCTCCAGCATGTCAACCCCACCACTTCAGTCCAGCTTAAGCGAGTTCCTGTCCAACTACCACCTCCAGGCAATACTGGGGGTTTTGGGATAGTTTTTTTTTGTTGTGTCCTGCCACAGATCTCTCCACCTTGGATGCTCTCTGGCAATGTATTGTTGGTAACTACAGGAGTGTCACACCACAGGCACTGAGTTCAAGCTAAAATTTCCACACTTCTATCAACTACTAATTAATCTGGCTTTTGTGAACCATCACAGTTTGTTCTCAGGAGGAAACCATTATAATCATTAATACTAAAGGCAATAAGTGTGCCCTGGCACTTGTGCTACGAGATGGCTGTAGAAAATAGCCTGGGCAGTACCAGAGGGACACTGTGGAGCAGGAAATCAAGGGATTACTCACACACAGACTTGAACAACCAATTCATCCCACGTCACTACTGGTTCAGGACTTTGCCAACTAGAACTGACCATGAGGATAGAAAAACAGTATAACCCAAACAACCAAAAAAGCTGCAGAACTTCACCCTGATAAGCACCATTTTCTTGGAAAAGGGGATTTTCAAGGCTGGGGCTGGTGAAAGTACAACTTGTTATCTGTTCTTCAAACAGCAATCAAGCCTGCGAGTTCAAGGGTAAGAAGTGCTTTTCTCCAAGGTACTACAAGATCTAAATGATCATAATGGAAAGAAATCAAATACTAAAGCACAGCTGCTGAAACACAGGAATCTTTAGAAATAGCCCTTCCTTCACTTGGATAAATTGTTTGTTTTCCCCAGACCATTACAGACATCGACAGGGTCGCAATTTCGACTGTAGTTCTGAGAAATTCTCTGCCACTTGAGCTTTAAGAGCTTTGTTTGGCTCTTGGAGAAGAGAAATAACTCCCAGGCTGATGGCAAACTGCATATGGGAGAGACTGAGAAATGCTGGAGGCTACTGAGAAATACCTGTTAATGCCAAAATGCTTGTTGAGGTTTGTAGAGCTACTGAAGCAAAGGAGAATTCACTGATTTGGGGAGAAGGGAGAAGAGGAGAAAGGGTGATGGAACAGGGTGGAAAGATCAACTTAGTGTTGTGAACAGACACAGACTTTGCTACTCCACAACTGGAACAAACTCCACCCTTACTGCAAGGCTGGAGGTAACAAAAGACACCCACCTTTGTCGGAGTTTTATTATTTCTCAATGATTTTAGCATTTGGAACCAACCAGATGATTGTATTGAACTCCACAGCCAAAGCCATCGATGAATTACTCTGCTCCAACGCTGGTGACCGCGTAGGGAACGATGAAGAGAGGCTGCAGCAGAAGTGGAGGGTGCTCTGCAGCCCGGGCAGGCAGCCTGGCAGCTGCCAGTGATGTGAGGGAGCTCACATGGGAGCATCCCACCACATGGGATGGGTGATCTCTGCAGAGCTCCACGCAGTCCCAGTGCAGACAGTCTGCACCAGGAGATACTGTTAGAACACAACTTCAGCTCTCTGTCAGCCATACACCTGCGTTTCATCCCCGAGGAGCACAGCTCAGGTTGTCCTGTGAGGACACCAGAGGACACTTGTCCCTGCTATGGCAGATATACACAAAGTCCTGATCTCCACCAACTCCAGCCGCTGCAAACCCAGAGGAACACAGCTGGACTCTGAAGTGTTGCATGGGACAGAGAGAGATTTTGATGTTAAAATGGGTTCTTTCAAAGAACTGAAAGACAAATGGTTTCAAGGCAGCAGTGAGCACACAGCCACCTCAAGACCTTTAAGATCACCGAGTCCAATCATGAACCTCACACCAACAATCCCCGACTAACCCCCGTCCCTCAGCACTGTGTCTACACGACTCTTCAATCCCTCCAGGGATGGGGGCTCCACCACTGCCCTGGGCAACCCCTTCCAATGCCTCAGAACCCTTGCAGCAAAGAAATTCTTCCTCACATCCCAGCTCAGCTGCCCTTGGTGCAACTTGAGGCCATTTCCTCTTGTCCTGTCCCTTGGGCCTTGGTTGAACAGACCCACCCCCACCTCTCTCCACCCTCCTCCAAGGGACTTGCACAGAGCCACAAGGTCTCCCCTCAGCCTCCTTTTCTCCAGGCTCAACACCCCCAGTTCCCTCAGCCACAAGGGAACTCAGCACACTTGTGCTCCAGACCCTTCCCCAGCTCCCTTGCCCTTCTCTGGACACGCTCCAGCACCTCCATGTCCTTCTTGGACTCAGGGGCCCAACACTGAACCCAGCACTCCAGCTGCAGCCTCACCAGTGCCCAGGACAGGAGGAAGAGAACTTCCCTGCTCCTACTGGCCACACTGGTGCTGATCCAGGCCAGGATGCCCTTGGCCTTCTTGGCCACCTGGGCACTCTGCTGGCTCATGTTCAGTCCCCCAGTAGCTCCTGCCCTCTCCTTCACACCACACAGAAGAAGCCCTTCTGTCATTGCTTTCTGCCTCCATTAGGATAATATTACCAAGTCACTAAGTAGGTTCTCTCACCCCTTGAAATCTACACAGTTTCTTCCTGAGGGACACAGTCCATCAGCTCCTGAAGAGCACAGAAACACCACAAACAGTTATTCTGTTTTAATCTTCACATCAACAATACTACGAGTTTAAGTTCCTATGAGCTTCTCAGTTTAGTACAGGCCATAAACGAGCTAATCTAAGTGTCAGCTCTGGGATGGGCTCAGAAGTGTCCATCCAGTACCAGGCAGCGAGCACCAACACCTGCACACACCCATCTGCTGTTCCTACACCAGACAATAGTGGCTGGAAGTAACACCAAACAAGAGAAAAAAAGATGTTTTCATGGTAGGTGTAGAAAACTCAGGAAGCCCTTGAGCTACAAATATGGATGCAGGGAGAGTATTTTGAGAAACCTTTAGATCTTCTGATGATCTCTGAAGCTGGCCAAGGACAAGGTACAGCGCTGATGGATTGCTGGGAAAAACATCACTTCCATCTTACATGGGATGATGGTGTCACACACAACTCACTTTGAAGTTTATAAAGTTCTCTGGTACAGATACACCATCATACAGCTTCTTTCAGTAAACATCACCTTGCACTGGCCAGAAAAACTTCCACTGGCATTCCCAGATCTTGTCCTGAAACAAGCCTAAAGACTGTGACTTGGAAGCAATGTCAGAAGTTTTTCCTCCAGTTCTGTACCATCCAAGTGTGCTGGAATTCAAAGCTGTGGACTGAAAGCACACCACCCTCCCTCCATGGAGGCACATGGTCCAGCAGAACATGAACAATGTCCAGAAGAGCTCAGCTTTGGCAGAGGGCCTCAGATGGGCAATCTCAAACATAAACACAGGCTGAGGGATGAATGGATTGAGACCAGCCC
>NW_010328472.1:0-2290 GCF_000700745.2 Antrostomus carolinensis
GCAGCTCTCCAGCTGCTCCTCCCCAAACCTGCAGCGTTTCATGGGGTTGTTTTGACCGAAATGCAGAACCTACCACTTGGCCTTGTTGAACCTGACAATTGATCTCAGCCCATCGATCCAGCCTGTCCAGATCCCTCTGCAGAGCCTTCCTACCCTCAAGCAGATCAACACTCCCACCCAACTTGGTGTCATCTGCAAACTTAGTGAAGGTGCACTCAACCCCCTTGTCCAGATCATTGATAAAGGTATCAAACAGAGCTGGCCCCAAAACTGAGCCCTGGGGAACACCACTTATGACCAGCTGACAACTGGATTTAACTCCATTCACCACAACTCTTTAGGCCCAGCCATCCAGACATTTTTCCACCCAGCAGAGAATACACCCCTCCAAGCCATGGGTGCACTTCCTCAGCCCGGCAGAAAACTGACATTGCAATATTGCTGGGTGTTGAATGAGAAGTCAGATATTCCCCACTGAAAATTTTTGCTTTATTTAATTCCTGAGAAAAATAAATTTCATAGAAATAGACTTCATGGTTACACCACTCTGCTGACGTAACCTGGTTGATACCACAGCTCAGATCCATCTCAGGAAACTATACTCTCTTGCATAACTTCTCCTAAAATTTCTAATAGTTATTACTTCAGTACCTATTACCTGTAATGAATGCCATTTTGAAGCATTTGTGGTGCTAATAGTGATCTTATTGCAGGGTTTGCAGCACCAAATTACTCATATTGCATGCATGCAAAATGCATGCAAAGCTCAGCTGCACTTTGAAAAGTGTTTTGGAACCTAAAGTATGTAATAGAAGTGCACGGAAAGTATAGCAGAAATTTACACTCAAATCAGCCAAAATAATTTTCTTTATCTTTTAATATCAACAATTCATTACACTAGCAATTAATCTTTGGATCCAATGGTTTGATTACTGATTTTTTTAAAAAAATACATTTATTTTTAAAAGAGCTGACATGAAGCTCACTTAATTACTGGTGGAATGATTCTGGAGTTCACTATGATTTTAGTGAACTTCAGAATGGAGAAAGAAGTGTTTTACGGACTTAAGTCCCTGTAACCTGACAGAGAAAGTACTGATCTGCCTGCTACGAAAGACATTCAAACTGTTGTGTTCATTTTCAGCAGCTCAAGGCACTTCATTTTATAAAGAATAAGTAGCCAAGGAGCAACAGGTTAGTGGAAAGAGGTGGAAGTCAATAGTATTCCTTTTTTCCATTATGTAGTCAGCTAAAGGACCAGGTAAGATAATTAAGGAGATTATATGGCATACAATGCATTGCTTAATTTTTTGGCAGTTAAACTTGAACTATATGGGTGATGAGTTAAGCCCAGGACGACAGCCCAAGTGACTTCAGCTCATCCTTAACTGCAAACTGTAAAATAATCTTACTGAAGCCACACAATCTTGAATTTACCTGTAAAAACAACCTTCAGAGTATAAAATTGAAAGGACACTGGCAAATAAGTTAGGTAAGAATACTTTCAGAAAATCACTACATTTTTTGCAAGCTGTATATTTACTACTACAGTTAATTTATTGTACTTTTTGTATATATTGTATATATACATTTTATATATAATATATATTTTATATACTGTATATACCATATGGTCCATCATAAGGAAGTAAGTTAGGGACCAACTTTTTAAGAAAAAAAAAAAAAGGGTATTTTATTCAAATACAATATCAAATTCAGAGATGCTTAATTTTCTGTATAAATTCTATTGACTAAAGTCACTCATGAGACTTCTACAAAGCATGTAATTGTGAAGTTTGACAAATAGGATTTGGTAGCTTTACATTCTAGGCATTATAGAATCAAAATCCTCTCTGAAAGTCCTCTGAACTTCATACATTCCTCAGACTCAGCATTACAAATTTTCAAAAAGATTCTCACCTTACAGGACTTAACATGAGCTAAAAACCAGGCATAAAATCTCATTCATTCATTTTCAACAGGCCTCAGTTCCAGCTTTAAAATTCTGCCTAGAGCTTTGGTAACTGCTACCAGGCACTCTGCAATGTAACAATGACATTTTAGGACAAGACCTGTAGGGAAGAAATGTGATTACAAAAACCCCATGTCATAGTAAATTTTCAGATCTAGGTTTTCTATGACTTCTATGTTTTTAAGACAAAAACACCTCAAAAAATCTCAAATACGAATTTTGCAGACTTAAGATATGAGGTCTGCATTTTATTGTGATGATGTGCCTGTGTTTCTACAGTGGCAGGGATCTCTATTTTTTTGACATGCCAAAAACACC
>NW_010328472.1:2334-7739 GCF_000700745.2 Antrostomus carolinensis
CCTGCTTTCCACTCCCTAACACATTGCCTCTTTTTACCCATACCCCTCAGAAAATAGCGATACCTAACGCCCAGGGACAAACCATGCAGTTACTTTTTTCCAAAAGGATCTCCTGTGACAATCCCAATTGCAACTATAAAGTACATAAACATCACCACATGTAAGTGTGTATACTAGTTATTCCCAGTGAGTTCTGTCTGTTTTGTGGTAGATGCTGCTTATCTTACAAGGTCTTTAGGACAAGGGCTGCCTATATTATGTGCCTTCTACAACACTAAGTGCTCATAGTGTCCAGTACTTTAGTATTATTTATACTTAAAATCTGCTTACTGCAACTACCCTGTTTTAAGAGACAGCAAGCACAGCACTCTGGTGCCTAATTCTGATCCGCTAAGTCTACTCAGAAATTTAATGACTATTTTGTGAATATATGCATAACCTGAAGAAAAATACAGGCATACTAGAATTTAATTTGTTCTTTACTATCTGTCTCTAAAGTTGATTTTCCCATAGTTGTGGCTGCTATCTGTGCCCCTTTTACCTCCAGTTGCAAAACAGCTGTCAGCTTCTTCCCCTAACCCCAGAATCAAGACTTGATATGGCCTTAACATTACCTCTTGTTTTAATCAGCTTGGAGCCTGAGAAACCCAGACTAAGTCCTCATGGGAGCACTATGAGCTGCTTGTGGGCCAGTGGGTTAGACCTCATCGAGCTGTCTATCTGATACCGTCTTCTACATTTCTGTGTGAATCAGTGCAGACGTGCTCTTTTTGGTATGTGCCAGAGCCCTCCAGCACAGCTGTGAGATCTGAAAGATCTTTTATAAAGAAGACACAGAGTGGGTAAAAAAGAAAAGATACATGAAAAGATACACATGCACCCACACGCATTAGGTGCAGAGCAAAAAAGCGATCAGAGCCAGGCATGACAAGGAGGCACATATTTCCAAAAGTGTTATGTATAGAAATTGGCAGCCAGTGTTATCCATGGCTGCAAAATGTTCTGATGCAGTCTTTGAAATTGGGCTTACTTTTGGACTCCTAGTACATAAGATAATCAATGTATCTCAGTATAGGGAAGCATGCAGTTGGACAATTGCCTACAGAGATGGTGGCGAGCCTGAAAATTGGCATCACGTATTATTTCATTAGCAGTAACTACTGGCAGTGCTCAAACTGCACATGATACAGTCCTGTCCACGTACCTTATTTTGTGCCTATTCATTAAAGAGGTGATAGGTGCAGAGTGAATGATGTCAGCAGTAGCTAATTTGAAAGCATGAGGGAGTCATAAGCCAGGCTATTATACCTGCTCAGTAAATAGCATAGAAATTATAACTAGCAGTTGATCATTCTGCTCCATCAGTGTTCAGTGTGCTAATACAAAGAGATTTACAAACATAATAAAGCAATAAAAGCATCTCCCAGAATATTTCAGTGAATGAGTGTGTGACTGAGCTAACAGCTATGTCAGCATACATCCCACCAGCCAGTTTAAGATGGCTGATTGGTTCCACTATATTACACAGGAGACTGACCAGCTAAAATTTTGCAAAATGAATTATTCAAGCAAAAATTCAGAGCCTCAAAAGACAATGAACTATCTATCCCACCATCACCATAACATGAGACAGACACACAGTCCAAACCAGACCTCCGGGTGCAAAGGGTAAAATAGTAGGAGGTACAAACTGTGGCTCTATTTTAGATCAGTCACTTATTACCCTAATAAGCTGTATTTGAAGATCAGCGTTTTGCTGATCCTTTGTATTAGTCGTTTATTCTGCAGGCTATGGAAAATGGCTTAAGCTGCCAAACAGGTTGCACTGCAATGATGGGGAATCCTTATAAAGAAAGAGTTATTGAATATATGTCAGTAAACAAAACACAAACATGAGCTTCACATGCACTGATAGCTGAAAAGCCATATCATATAATGACAGTAAAGAAATAGCTTAGACATGGCAAAGAACTTGGTTTTAAAAGTAAGTATTTCAAGGTAAAAAGCTACACTGATGCCAGACTTGAATTCTTTTGGGACTGGTATTGATCCACATAGTTCTCACCATAGTCTTGGATTAAGTTTCTACTGCACTGACTGTAGCGCACTGAGTATGCCGAGTCAGTTTGATGCTACACAGGTCAGGCTCTGAAAGCAACAGTCACAACAGTAGAGAGGTTAGTATTGACTACTCACTCAACCTTCATGTGGCACAGCCTGCAGAAATGACAGGAGTTCAGCCAGCCTGTTGAAAGTAATATGAACTGCAAAATGGATATTCCCAGCCTGCAGATGACAGTCATAGTTGGACAACAGCTGCAAATAGTGGAAAAGTAAATCTTGCAATCATCACAATTCATAGCCTAGACAGTCTAGTTAATTAGTCCAGATACGATGGCCAACCAAGTCTTAAAAGTTATCAGCCTCAAGGAAATCACAGCATATGAAATTATTATTTCATCATGTTTTATTAGGCACTGCATTGCTATGCAAGATCACATTTTTGGCTTAGTGGCTTCCTAGGAAAACCCAACTGCTCAGTGTTAACAATTCAGCCAGTAGCACTCTACCCTCTGAGTCAAAACTGGCTGAATGTCAATTGACTACAAGTCAAATCCTTGTATTGGTATTAGGAGTTCTTTTACAGGGCTCTGCAAGATTACATTTGAAGTCCACACCACTTAGAAGTGGCAATTATGCTCTTCCCCCATCATTTCTCGTAAAACTAACAACTAGCACTTTATTCTCAATGTTAACTACCAGTTTAGACAACTTTTTCTCTTCACACAATCCTTCTGTAGATAAATTAAGTACATTCCCCTTAATCCCAGATTTTGAACTGTTGATGTTGAGCTTTCCTGCAGGGTTCCTTTGCTATAACCCTAAGCTTACCTTGACCAAAAGCCAGGGCAGAGTACTGGGAAAAAGGAGAAATACCATTCATTTCTGCTTCATGCTCCAGCCCAGGCACTCAACCATCAACAAAATACCAACTTTTATCTGTGGGGTTGAAAAAAGGAATAGGAGAAGTAGCAGGACCAGCTACACGGCTGTCCTGGGGTGCAAAAGGAAGAAGTCTGACACACAATAAAAGCAAAGAATAAAACCTAGGCAGGAACCATGCCATAATTCGCTCTGAAATATACCTTTGTCAGAAGTATAAATCACCTACTCCTGTAAGGAGTTCAATGCACAGCCCAACTTGCATTAATATCACATGTGTAATTGATTGGATCAAACCTCAACCTGCTGCACATGCACTAAGACATGCGGGCGCACTAATTCTCCATTTCAGTGCACACACAGATGGAGCCCCGTAGGCAGGGGTGAGGTGACTGCATATGTAAATTACTTGTGCATTTTCACATAGATTTCTTCTGTATGCAGTCACAAACTTCTTTGATTTTAACTCAAACCAACAATGAGAATTTTTCAGGAGTTCAATAAAATATCCCATCAAATATGTTTTTTCTTAAATAAAAATACTTTTGTCTTCACAGCTTATTTTTTGGATACTGAACAGCATTTGCTAAGTTGCATAATTTTCTAAATAAGCACGTTTTCTTCAGGTCATAAATCATGTGAAGGGACATGATGGCTCAAAGCCTTATAAATGCATGTGTCTGTAAGAGGAGCAGCACAAGGAAGTTTTTTTTTTTTCTTATGATAAATTAAATGAATTGGAATCACAGACCAAAGCACAGTAATAGAAAAGGGATGTGTAAAGATGTCAGCTAAATGAAAAACTCAAACCCTTATTCACTTCTGGATTAAAACAAAATATCCCTTCACTCCGTAACTCCATAGCTGTGATTATCTGATTATCATAATCTACTGCAACTGAGCAAACAAAACAGCTACAATAAACCTCTGCTCAGAAGAAGTAACCCAAATATTTGAGTAAAATCATTCTGAAGTAAAATAAAAGATTGCAGTCATCTTCCAATTAGAATTTCAAAATGAGAAGAAGAAACACTTCCAGATAAGCATCAAACAGGATTATAACAGAAAGATAAAAAATGTCACATGGGAGTTTAAAAGACAACTGGTAAAAGGTAAATTAAGCCATATAAAGATGTCTTACCTAGGTAAGCAGGCATGTCAATAAAGGCTCACTATATAAACATCAAGACCAACCACACAATGCCTTAGTTTACAGAATATAGTTTGGTTTTGTCTTATTTCATTTGACCAGTAAAAAAGCTGACCTTTTTCCTTATTTTTGAAAAATATATTCCATATCTGTAGGTATAGCTTATCTTTTTTGCAAAGTTGTTGATTGATTTTCTAAGCACATAAATAATTTTGTTCTTTTTTCCTAGTTTAGAGTAGTAGCAGATAGGAGAAATTAATGGAAAAAAAAATCAAAACAAAATCAAAGTTCAACAGGATATGAATTAATAATCTTGGAAACAGAAACAAGATACATAAAATAGCCAGGAGGCTCCTTCTTTTTTTTTTTTCACTTGCAGAAAGACAATTTTTACAGGTTAAATTAGATGGTAGGTGGGTTTCCTACTTTTCCCTGAATTCAGTAGTAGTAGTCTCAGAAGTGAAATTTTTTTTAAAAAATCATAAAATGAAATAGAAGTGCTGTGGAATTAGTGCAGAATGTGTTTCTTCATTCACAAACTTTTATTGCCTATGTAATTTCATGCAAAACAAAATGGATAGTATATTGCTTCTCTAATAATAAAGTAAAATAATAAACAACAGAAAATTGTTAATAGCTTCTTCATACACAGAGTGCCAATTATTTCCTCTCCTCGTTTCTACTGTTAAAAATTAAAAAACAAAATTACAATACTTACTGCTTTCAGAACACGGTGTGAGTATCTGCATCACTGAATGTGATTTAATGCAGATACTAATGAGCATGTTTCATTCAGGTCCAAACTTGGACAATTTCATACAAGCTTAACATCACTCAAGGAAATACTATAACTGAAGTCAGTGAATAAATTAAAACAACATCAACACAAGTGCATAACAAGTACCACAACCTTTACCATCCCAGTAAGTATCAGTGCAACTGAGTAATGGAAAAATTGCACAGGACATACTGCCCCTCTTTTGTAGGCTTTGTATATAACGTATGGCAGATGAGTTTGCAGACTTGTGGCAGACTTCCCCAGCTGGCCTTGGAAGATACTGAGGATCCACAAGATGGAAAGAGGGCATTATCATATACAAAGAGAGATGAAAAACCATTTGATTGCAAATTCTAACTTAAAAGAAAAAGTTAATTGAATGTGTTTTACTTTGGCACAAAAGGTTAATGTTAATGGATAGGCATGGCAACTGCCTGAGCCTCTTCAGCACAGTAAGCTTGATGTCTTATAGTCACTGTACCTCTTGCAAGATTGGCTTGGCTGACAACAAGGCCAAATGCAAGGTCCTGCACC
>NW_010328473.1:0-29149 GCF_000700745.2 Antrostomus carolinensis
ACCAATGTTGTGACCCCATCATAAAAAGTCCATGTGGTCCTTCACTTGCTCACCCCTGCACCTGGGGAGATGGGGAGAGAAATAAGGGGCTCATGGGTTGAGATGAGGACAGGAAGGGCTCACTCACCAATTATGGTCATGGGCAAAACAGACTTGACTTGGGGAAGAAACATAAATTCAATTCATTAGCAATCAGTCAGAGTAGGATAGTGAGATTTAACAACCATATCTTAAAACAAATTCCCTTCTTTTCTTCCTGGGCTCAAATTACTTTCCTCCCAGTTTCTCTACCTTCTCTCCCTGGCAGTGGCAAAGGGGACAGGGAATAGGGGTTGCAGTCAGTTCATCTATGCAGCTCTTTCCAGCATGAGATCCCCCCTGTGGGCCGCAAAAGTCCAGTAGCAAAGTGTTCCAATTCAGGCTTCTTTACCACCTCCTCCAGCTCTGATGTGGGTGTCTCTGGCATCTTCCTGCTCGTCATGAGCTTTCAACATAGTCACAACTACCATTGGGCACAACCTCCCACTCCAGTGTGGAGTCCTCCATAGCCTACACATGGGTATCTGCTCTACCGTTGAATCTCCATGGCTGCAGGGGACTCCATTTACCTCCCCTGACTCTTCTCCTTGCTGACCTGGTTGTCTACAGTTCTCTGTCTCTTCCCCTCCTCCTCTTTCCTCATGTCTTCAATGCTCTTTTTGTTCATGTCAGTAGTCTCCTGATGGCTCTCAGCTTCCTTCCCAAACTGGTTCTTCCCCTAATAAATATGGATTTGAAGAGGCATTTCCCTATCACTGATTGGCTCAGCCCGGTCTGGAGGCGGGTCCACCTTGGAGCCAGGGGTGCTTCAAGAAGCTTCTCACAGGGGCCATCACTATTGCCCCTTCACCCACTACCAAAAATGGCCCCTTTTGCTCCCCTGCAAACCCAACACAACCTGGAGCTAAGCTCCTTTCCCTTCTCTTCTGTTGATTTCCTATGTTACATAATGTGTTGATTTCACTAGGCCAGCAGCCAGCACAGCCGTTTACCCACTTCCCCCCCATCCCCAGGGGGTAGGGAAGAGGATTGGGTGGGCAAAGGTAAGGAGACTCACAGGTTGAGATAAGAACAGTTTAATAATAGAAATAGAAAACTTAAAATAATACTAATATTAAAATAGTAGTGATAATGATAACAGTAACAAAATATGCAAATGAGTGACACCCAGTGCTATTGCTCACCTCCCACCGACCGAGCCCGGCCCGTTCCCAGATAACGATCCCAGAGGAGCGACAATCCCGAACCGAAACAGCAATACCAGAAGAGCGAGAGCCTGAGTGAAAGCCAGAGAGAGAGAAAAGAGGAAGAGACCCTCACTAATATACTGGGCATGACATGATATGATATGGAATATCCCATTGGCATAGCCAAATGCCTGTTTAGCTAATTAATTTAAATATTCCTCACCGGCTTAGATCTTGTGCTTGTGGACTAACAGAACACAAAGTCCTTCATTTACAGTGACAAAAAATGCAAACACTGGTGTGTTCTCAGTGTCTCTCTCATGACAAGTCCCAGGCTGAAAACAAAACACAGCACTATTATAACTACTAAAAAGAAACCCAGCTCTGTCCCAGCTAAAAACCAGGACAAATAAATAAACTGTTTCCTCAGTTTTCACTCTGTAAATGAGGATGTTAATCTTTTATTTCATAAATGTGCTGTGAATTTAAATTAACTGAAGTTTGTGTTAGATATGTTGCTATAAACCCTATTTTTATTAGTACTGATACATATTTCCGAGTATCTGTGGGAATGTTTTCTAAGTTCTGTACTTTATACGGAAGGAAATTATGGTAAGACAACAACTGCAAGTTAATACTCATAATTGCTTCTAGTATTATTTCACAGAAGTATACAGGCATGTAAGATACATGCAGGTACACTCCTGCTCTCTAGTTTCTCATGAAAAAAGACATGAATGCAAAAATAGTGGTGCAATTGATTTTAATGCTTTATTTGTATGTACATACTGATATCAACAGTGTCTGAATTACATCCATTGTCTGTTAGTTTACTAGTTGTGAACTGACTGATTTTTAAGTGTCTTGATAAAAGACAATATTTCAGATATTAAAGGAATAGGCAATATTTGTATTAACGATATAGGCAGAGGAGGCATTTTGTGTGGATTTGTTTAGGTTTCTATGAGAGTCTATATGCAGCTTTGCATTTCTTGAGATAACTACCTTTGGATCTGGGCTTCCTGGATTTAGGCGGCACTAAAGCTGTAAGCTGGAATCAGACCTGTGTCTCCAGTGACTGACTGCCAGAGCGTACTTGGATTTCACATGCATAGCAGCATTTCTTCAAGACTGTGACGAAAGAAAAGTGCCAGAGCCTTGATCACAGTAATTTTTGTTGCCTTTGCCAGGAAGTTTGCCCAAGTCTTAATAATGATTACTCATAGGATATTGTAACAAAATTCAGTGCATGCGTTACAGTTAATTTCTGTTACATTATGTTATACCCTGAGAGTATGTTTGGCTTGTTCTCTGCTGGAATTCTTTTGGAAATGAGGAATATCTTCTCAATGTGACTTTCTGTGAAAGTAATTTTTTCCTGAGGAATGGATATTTCCTTTGTAAACTGAACTCTTATCTGCATTCTTAGGTCTAGTGCACCAGAAGAACAATCCAGGTTTCATGAGTGTTCAGTTTAGTTGAAATGGCTGATGATATTGTAGCTTCATAATGTGTTTGGACTAAGTCCTTAATCTTTTGGTTCATGAAAATTTACTCTTAACTGCTCACAGAACTTGCAGTAACTTAGGAAGACAGAAAATCACATTCTGAAGCCTAACTGATCTGTTGAGGTTCTTGTTCATGTTTCTGGCCATGGTACCTGAATACTTCATAAAGACAGTTTCCAGGTTGTAGAGGTTTTGTAATCTTTTAGTATTATAAGATTGAAGCAGCCTCATGTGGGTGCCAAGTAAGAGGTTTAGAGAAAATGTCAGATCCTCAGTGGAGGCTGCTGTCACCAGTGCTGTTGCCCCAAGAAAGTCTGTGCCAGTATGGTGAGCTTGACTGTCCTTTGGTAGCATCTAGTCATCCAAATGAGTTGAGGATGGCACCGAGGGAAAGTTCTGGCTCTTACAACAACATTCCACTTTGTGGCTCTGTGTCCCACAGGAACTCACAGTGGCTATTCCAGCAACAGTAACTTAGGAAATTTATAAATGTTTGGGTACACAGTGGATCTGCTTCCTAATGAATAAATAGTCTGATCTCAGAGAGGCAGTTTGATTTTCAGACTGTTTTGTATTAGTTGTGAGGCATGCAACTATGTTACTAATTTGGATAGTTTTACTTGTGTGTTATTAAAAATGATGCTTTTAATACTAATGTAAAGCAAATAAAGAATCTATGTCTAACCTGGAGCACATCAAACAAGTGCTAGGTAGACTACTGCATGTAGTTAAGTGAAATTACAACATCGTAGTTGGAAGGTTTAAACTTTTGGTGTTTGTAATGATTGGACCATAGTTATGTATTTGGGAACTTTTTTCTTGCAGTATAAATATAAACATATTTTACATAGCATCAGATTGGTCCATGAATTTGTTTTTAATGCTAAAAACAAAACAAGAAGAAAACTCCAAGTAAACATTTTAACATTTAATCTTCCAGTAATGGATTTGGAAACAAAATTCTCAGCAACTTACAATAGCAATGCTGTTCAGAGATATTTTTCTGATGCCCGTTGTGAGAAGTTAGGGTATGTAAAATAAATGAAGTATGGAGCTGTAGGAATGCGACTTTTGCAGACTACCTTATGTCTAAGGAACATTAAACATAGGGTTCTCGTTTAGCAAATAAATAACCATTCATTTCGATGGCTGCATAGTCTGGACTTTTGTGCATATTTTTGCAAAGATGAGAAGAGGCCATTAGGGATTTAATATAAAATAAATCGCCAAGGGGTCTTCTTGTAGTCCTAGTCTTTCTGCCACATGGTGTGTCACTAATGTGCATAAATGGGCTTAAATGAATTTGTTATCTGTATTGCATTTGCAGTATGTATATATTTATATATTATTTTTTAATTGTGTTTAAAAATAAAACATTAAATACATCATTTCTGAGCGTTGAAAACATACCATTTGTAAATAAATCAGCTTTAATTAAGGTCTTAAAATGTCATTGTGTGAGATCTGCCTGTAGTAAAATGTGTAACATATAGTACACAAAGCTTGAACATATTTTCATTTTCTTTTTTAGAAGTATTAGGAGGGTTAAGTCATCATCTTGTAGGACTGAGTAATGCAGCCAAACATGTATTAATGTAAATACCCTACTCATGTTTAAGCATGAGACTGCCATGTACTGGAGGATGGTATCAATCCTGCTGGTGCCTCAGGTCAGTTGCAGTACCCCAGTTGTAATGAGTCTAGTCCAAGGTGTGGAATCCTGAGGCAAACCTACTGAGTTTTCTGTTGTAGTTAGTCACTTGTTTCTATAAAGGGAGAAAGGAAACTGATGGAGAGAACCTTAGGCTGTTTTATGTGCTTCCTAATTAACTATATGAAATCAAATGGCAGCAAAACTGACATTGGTTGCAGTGATTATTGAGATTGCTTATAATTTTAAAATCAAGAGCAGATCCCTTCCAGAAGATGCTGTGAGGGTGATATGAGCTAAAGTTCCCCTACTCAGTGAGATATTTCTGTATGAAGTCATGTAGGATGTCAGGCAAAGTGTTCTTTGTGGTCCCTTGTGATGTGAGAAAAGTGTAAACTTGTAAAACTGGCCAAGACCATTATATTTATCAGTCAGACCAATTCAGCCTATGCTTAAATCATTAAATAATGATTTATTCAACTGTCATTTTTGCAAGCAGTATTTGATTATTTTATTCTGTACTGCTGTCATAACTCATAGTAAGCTAGAAGCATCACAGATCTTTTAACTTCCAATGGTATCTATGTTGGATTTCAGTTTATTTCAGTATCTAAAGAAACTGGATAGACTTGATCTGTTATAATTTGTATGACATCTGATCTAAATTGGGCCCATGCTATTGTCTGATATTGCCTTTACTGGTTTTGTTCAATCTTGGTTCAAAACTTAATAAAAAAAAATAAAATAACTACGAGAATTATTAAAGGAATAAGCATAGACATTCAATTAAGCTACTAACATTACAGTAAAAATGTGCTTGTGTACTACAAGTAAGTTGTTCAAGAAGATAAACTGTTTTCTTTTGTATCATTTATGAAATGTGTTTCTCTAAATAAATTAAGATAGTTTCTTTATGAAATGCAGATGAATATTATGCCCTATCTCTCATCTAAATAAAATGCTGTAATCTACAATATCATTATTGGACTACATTCCTGACTTCCTCAAAGCTGACAAATTTATCATTTGTGTATTCCTCTCATTCTTGTCAGCAGAACCTCAGCTCAGCTGCTTGTGGGGCATAGACATTGACAGTGGGAGGTGCTGTTTTGAGAAATGTTCAGCATAAAAAGAATTTTTTCTGTGAAATACAATTTCAATTGTAAAACCTAACTAGAACATTTAATGTTTTAAGATCTGGCCGTAAAGCATGAGAATATAGGAACTGGTAATATTTAGGGATAAGAACAGTATGAATATTACAAAAAAGTTAAATTTTATTTTCTACTGTTTAGTTTGTTTTTTCTTTGCTACTGTGTGTCAAACAACTTAATTAGAACATTAAACCGTGGACTGTTGATCCAAGATTAGAATATAATCCCGGCTATAAGTAAAAGGACTTCTTTGGGGTTTGCTGGTGTTAGTGTTGCATTACTACAGAAGACAGCAGTTCTGTCCACAGCAAGCGACAGAGAGATACAGAGTATTTCTGAGCCAATGTCTGTCTTGATGACTGTTTTTGTATTTCTCATTTAGAAATTGAAAAACAAGACAACAAACCACATTTAAAGTAATGCAATATTTATTCATAATAGTGATATTTTGATGCAGAAAACCAACAAAATATATCTGCTGTGTCTTGAAATATTCATTTTGTTCCATCTGTTTGGCAAAGCATGTGCCTACATCACCTTCTGAACTGTAATGTAAGTGAATGCTTAACACTTGTAAACATTAAAATAGGCTGTGGTTTTAGCATGCACCACTGAATTTTATACCTTCTGCTACATATCAGGAGGCTAGTTCTGAAGCTGTCAGTTATTTTAAGATTTTGGAATTTTGAATTAGTCAGATCAAGCGCTCTGTAAGATTTTTCAGCATTTATGTTCTCTGGTTAAATGATGACAGAGAACATCTTTCTTTTGACTCTTGTGTAACTAGGTACACTCTCAGGCGTACTTGTTGAAGTCAAGTGTTGTGTCTAACTGAAAACTTCAGGGTTTATTTAATTTTATATACCTTTTAATATATTTCATTTATAAAACAGGAATAAAAAATGTAAAAGTTGAAACCCTTCAGCCCCTGTTTGAATACTTAAATTCAGAGTAACTGAGAACACCGGCTGTAATTCTATCAAAGATGCGATTTTTCTTTCTTTCTGGGAGGCAGTTTTTCTCAGAAAGATCACTACTTCTGTATTCAGAAATTTTCGAGACTTCCATGCTTCTCCAGTGAAATGTAGTTTTCATTGTAAAGCTGCTGCATGAATGTTATTCAACAAAATTATAATTTCTTCTTGCAACATCTTAGTTTTTACAATTTTTTCCCTTTTTGTATAGACTTGATAATTAAGCTATCAAATGAAAATTCCTTCAAGGTAATTTTGCACCACTTTGGGCATAGAGACCTATATCATTTTTCTCCATAAGAAATTCTATGTATGAATATATTATTTTTACTCCAGAAATTGCCCCATTTCTGGAGTGATTACAATATCTTTAACCAAAGTTGCTAAGTACAGATTGAATTTGTTGATTATGATGAGAAGAGTAGGAAATGTTCAAGGTCTTATGTAGGTTTTTAGCATTTCTTTTTTCCTATCTGCTTTTTAATTTTTTTAAAAATTACTTTATCTGAAGAATAAATCTTAGTAATTTGAGTTTCCTAACTTTCTCCATATTTATGATTTGTGGTTAATAACAGAACCATGCTTTGACTGAAAACTTAGCTATGGAGAGATTTTCCTTTCTCATGCTAGTGTAATTCTTGTGGCTTTATACAAAGCCATGGGAGTTCTCATTGCTGTTTAGGTAAAAAAAAAAGGTAGGACAGGATACTTTCTTCATCTGTGATCATATAGTTCTCAATGCATCAGAATTTCTTATGCATATCTGATGACTGTCTTCCAGGATTCTTACAGTGCCCTTTCCTTCTAAACATGAGATAAACACAGCACTTATGCTGATATAAACCAGGAAAAAGTTTATTGAGGCCACCTAGTTTATGCTGAATTAAAACTATGGCAGCTGGTTATTTTGTCTTCCCCAAATAAGAAAAATCACAGTATTTACATTGTAGAGAGGGGGAATTCTGTTATATATACAACGCTTTCACACTTGAGATAATGTTGGTTCAGGTCAAACAGGACTATAGAGTTAGTAGTAAAATTAAAGAAACCGGGCAGAATTACCTGTCTTCCTTGCCAAATGATTTTTTTTTTACTTCCTTTGCAAGAACAATGAAACCAGTTGAAGAAAATCCCTCCTACCCTGGATTCTACCTTTGCCAACAAAAGCTATTAGTTGGTATCTATTTATTGCCAATTCTAGCTCTTTTTACAGAAGGACAAATCTTGCTACTAGATATTCTGTAACCTGATTGCATTTCAGCATTTCTATCTTGCTGTTGTTCTTGCCTTTTTCTTAGTCACATTTCTAATGAATTGTCATAAAACATGACTCTGCCTCCCCACTCCCTCTCCTGGGGGAGGGAAAAGCAAAAAAAAAAAAAAAAAAAAAGCAGACTTACAGAAACATAAAAGTAAGAGAAAGGGTCCACAGTGAATCTTCCTGCAGTCCAATCTTCTTTTTTTCCCTCACTGAAGATTACCAGAAAGATACAGTCAGCAATCTGCATCTGGTTTCTGGATCCAGAATTTGTTTTTTTTTTTAAATTTCATGGATGCCAGACATCTGTGTATGCTGTTTTGTTCTCTGAGTGTTTGTCACAGACTAGAGAGGAAAAAGGTTGGAACAGATTAGTTTTGTACCCAAAATTGGAGCTGTTAGGTCAGCTCTTTGGTTGGTAGAACACCATGGACTTACCCTAGCTGTGGATTGTTTTAGCTGAAGAAGGAGTTGGGGATGTTTGAATAAATGGCAGTTGTACAACCAAGAACTCCTGTAACTGTATTTAAAAGCAAAAATCTTAACTGAGCACTGAGTTAAGTGCTGCTTTTTGTCAGATTTCATCACTTACTGAATCATGTTCCACTGAAAGTGGATTATTTTGGTCTAAAAAGTTTGTAATCTCTTCTCTATATAAATAGCATTAGCTGGGCAGTTTTAGCATTTGCTATTAAACAAGACTTTCTAAATAAAGGGACTAGAGATAATTCAGAAACAAAAAAGTGATTTTTCCTTTCACATCACTGTTGAGTATTTGCCATATGGGTTGCTCAGCATCACACTCTCAGCAGGTCTAATTTATGGTAAACACACAGTGAGTGATCAGAAAAAAAAAAGGCAATGAAAATATTAATATTCTCTCCCCACCCCATTTTTTTAAACTGAACTAAACATATTCTAGGTTCAGCCTATATAGTTGTGGCATTTAGTTGACTGTGTATGTATTTGCCACTCTGCTGGGAGTTTGTGAAGACTGAAATGCTGCACTTTTCTTGCCGTGAGACTGATTTGCTGGAGCTTGTGTGGCAGTGTGTAAATTATACCTTCCCTACTCTGATCTGGCACGCTGCCAGGCACCCCAGGACTGTGATCACTCCATGAAGGGCACTTGGTGAAAACATTGCTGCTGATCTCACTGTGGCATGGGGTGCTATAGCTTTTCCCTGGGCTGCCAGGACTGTGTGAATGTGATGATGATCCGCTGCTAGGAATTGGATCAGGCAAAGAAAGAGATAGAAATGGTGTAGATTTTTCTTGAAACGCACGAGCTTGGAAATCCACAGCATCAGTATTTTGAAAACCTCCCATCACCCGTGAGTTCCCGGGGGCTTTCTTTTACTGTTACATATGTGCTTTCTTTCTCTCTGTGGATTACCTTCTCCCTCTAGGGACTTTGCTGCCATAATTGTCCTTAAGGGACTCTTTAGAACTTGGTCAACCCCAGTCTTTAGCTTGCCTGTGTGAAAAATCACTGGAGAGCAAAGCAAAGTACTAAGCATGTCTTAGCAAACCAAGTGAGCACTCTTTCATCAGTGCTTCCAGCTCCGAGAATGAGTTTTTTCACCAGAGGGCTTGCATTGCTATATTTAAATAAATAAATAAATAAATAATTAAAAAAATTACAATTAGGAGCAGGCATATCTGAGCAAAAGAAACTCTACTGCATAAACAGATGCATTGTTCTGAAAATAGAAATTGCTGCCATTACACACTTGATATTATAATTACAAACAGAAACGGCTACAAAAGCAAATGCTTAAAGAAAGCCGTGGTTTGAGTCCTGCCTTCTGCCTTACAGTCATACAGTAGACCGTGGCAATGCACATACTTTCCTTTCTGTCTGGATACTTTCTGTTCCAGCAAGAAACCTGCACATTCCCATTCCAGATCTGAGGATTCGGCCAAATAATTGAGAACCGTTCATAGTTCAGATTTAGAAGAAAGTTAAATAGTCCTGCATTGAACAATCATGATATAATTTCCTTAAGGCAACATTTTTCTCTAAGTCTTCAGGAGGAAATACTTAATTTACAACACTTGTAGGTACTTAATTCGAATAAAGACAAAACTCTTTCTTTGGATCTTGCTAGATGTTTGTCTCAGCATGATCTCCACAGGTTGGCAGTAAGATCCATGGGTTGCATATTTAACGTGTATATTAGCGTTCGCAGTTGTGTTCAATTTCCCTTTGTTCAGTCTTTTTAACAAGGGTTCATTGTAACGGCCAGTTTTGTTTCTCTGCTTATTATCGGGTATTTTTTACTCCTCTAGTGTGCTGCATCTTGTTTATCTTCTCCATGAACTAATCTGTAAATACTTGTAGATGAATAAATAGAAAGTATTGGTTATTTTATCATCTAGTATGAATTCTTCCTTCATGTATATCATTAGCCTAATTGTTTACAGTGTTCCAGTCAGTTACACTTACACAGATCCTCTGAGGTAATGGAGTTGTGTTTTGTAGTATAAACCAATATTTACTCAGAAGTCAAACCTCAGCCTCACTTCCTGTGGACTACTGGTACTACCAGTGTAGCAGTAAAATACAAAGTGAGATTTTCAAGATGCGTGGCTAGACAGAACTATGAAAGTGGTCATTTTACTAATTCCTATTTATGCATTTATATTTCTGTGAATAACTGCCAGCTAAGTCTGGTGCCACTGGTGACTATTTTGGACTCTATGGGTTTTATGCTTTAAGCATTTTAGAAAAATTTTAATTCACAGTGTCTTCTGTCAACTGAAAATGGTTGGGAGGTTAAAGTAAATTAAGTGATGAGGGATCCTTTGTGTACTGTACACTCAGTCATTGTGAACTCACATTCTGAACACATTTAAAGTGGCATTGAATTTAGCTATACTTTTGATCTGTTATTAAAGACTTAAAAACCAAGTGTATTTTCAAATGGCGTTCTGCACCGTCAGTGATGTATCTGAGCTTGATACCACTGTTCTTCACAAGATGTGATAATAATGTTATCTGTTAACGTAAAAACAAAGTTTGACTCCACATAAGCAGCTGGAAGTGGATAGCCACAATATGCTTTAATCTCTCAGGAGCACACTGTTTGACATATACTGCTAAAAGTTCCTCATATTTATGAATTCTTTTAAGCGAAATACTTGTGCGGAGTCTCAGCTGGTGTGCATGAAGGAATATTCAGTTCCCAGTGGTAACATGGAGTTTGATTTTTTAAACCTTTTTAATATGTATTTAATGGATTGAAACACTTTGAAGAAAAAAATACATACTTTTCTGGTCTTGATCTAATTCAAAAGGGTTTTATAATTCTGATTCCAGCCTTCTCTCATGTTTTATGTAAAGGTAAATCAGAAGGTTATGTCTTGTCCAAGCTAGCAGGGAGCAGAAGCAGTCCTTCTCTGTGATATCTAGGAAGATGATCAGTCAGGCAATGACATATGGATGTTTACTGGGTAGATACTGCAAGTGAGTTGAAAAGCGATTGTCTGCAGTTTGGCAAGAGGGTCTTGCTAACAGCAGTATGTACTAAATCTTATTATTTTGTAGTTGCAAGTTGTACAAGAAGAGGATATGAACCTTATAAGATATGCTGGGTATTTCATGCCTGCAACTGCATTATAGTTTAAAATTTTAAAGCGTGGTTATTATGTTGTAGTGTTCTGTGCATAGTCAGGCAAAGTTTCTGCAGTAAAAGTAGGTGGTGGAAGCAACTGAAAGAAAAGAACTTTCACAGATTCAGTGTCTGGTCAGAAAGGACATTCTAAGACTCAGAGAAGAGGTACAAAATTATGACAGAAGAGGAGAATGAGCTACTGTGGCACAGAGCATAAAAGCATAAAGCAGTATGAGGTGTGATATAAACCAACTTGAGGCTTCACCGATTTGTGGACTTAAGACTGCCATCGGATTGTTCATATTGATGAGGCTACTAATTTTTTGTACTGCATGCCACATAGAAGTGTGCCATACATTTATGTGTGTTTATGTATATATATATATGCAGCACATATGTGAGGAACATGTGAGCTGTGAGAAATATGAGCTGTCTACCTGCTGCATAACAAGAAATTTTTGCTACATGGAAATGAATTAAGGTCACTCTGTTTTATCTTTAGTTACCCATTTTCTTCATTCTAATGCAATTTGGTGCTCATTTCTGTCTGTGAGGGTGATTCTGACTCAGATCCTGAGAAAACAAAATCTAACTTTCTGGAATTCGGACTTTTTCTGAGAAAACACCTTGCCAAAGTGTCTTGTTTCAAGGAAATGGAGAGAGGCCAGAGTCTCTGCTGACATAACTGTTACCAGCCAGGAATGTCATTTCTCTCTCTTTGACCATGCACAAGCAGTAAAATTGACTCAGTTGCATTCAGTAGTAAAATCCTTTTCCAGAACAGCCTATTCTGTGTGTGATTTGACTTAAACTTTGCCGTTGACAATGCAGATTAGAGAGCTGGAAGAAGTCAGCTGAAAGAAAGGGGCTTTCAGGTGCGGAGTGAATTAATATTGTCCATAGCATATTCTAGAAGTAAGATACTGTCCAGTTTCCATTGAGGGAAAGTATAATTTTAAGCAGATGAGTAGCAATGCTGTTATACCAGAGACATAGTCTAAGACAGCATCTTGGATGGTACCTACATTAAAATATTTTACTATTTGAGCAAAGTAGAGTGAAGTTCAAGGTGCTATGATATGTGGAAAAAACTACATAATTCTACAGATCAAAGAAAACTAGAGAAAAAAAAAATCTCATGCAAATACAGAAGATATATTAGGTCTTAGTGTTTCATAGTCACAGACAGTAAAGTTGAAGCTCTTCATGGAAGTAAAAGTGATTTAGTTACAATGCGCAAATGAAGATTTTTAACACAAAACAGCTTAATTTGGGTCAGAAGATAGAATCTTTGTCTTCTGGAATAAAAATTTGCATTACTTTCACAGTATCTGTATAATGCTGTTTTTCATGGTAGTTTTAAAGATACCCCACTGGTAAAGCTTTAAAAAAACCGATCTCTTGACCTCCTGAAAAAAGTTAGTTATTTGGAATGTTAAATGCAATTATATTGACATATGGTGATAATGTGATAAAGCGTAAGGGTTAAAGGTTGAAGGAACCATGGCTTGGCAATTAGCAATGTAAATGAAACATTCATTATCCAGCATGCTGAGAAGTTGATGAACTGTACGATAAATCTGAGCCCAAGTCACTACTGAGATAACTCATTTCAGACATAACAGTATTTATTAGGATCCTGGACATTGTTTTGCATTCTCTGATGAAATATCTTGCTATACAGAAACATTTATTCATTAATTTATGTGAAATAAGTAAATATTAAAAAATCATAAGGCCCTAAGCAATTCTTCAAATAATATAGAGAATAAAAAAGAGAGAAACATGAGAGACATTGAAACTCATCCTATCTGGAAAGATGTTTGATTAGCTATATTGGTATCTCTTCAATGCATTAGTATTGGTATTTCTCCAATGTAAATGTCTCCAGTGACTTTTATTAAATTTTAAGCCATTTTTCATTTTAATTGGAATCAGAATCTGACCTACTAAGTAGAGAGACAATGATTCAATAGTGTAAGTTCCATTTATACAAAAAATAAAGTGTTTTTTTGTTGAGAACACAGGATGTAGACTTGTTTGAGAGGCAGTGCACAATGTGTTTTCTGTATTTATAAGTTCCATGAAGATTAGGATTGAGTGTTATGAGGCATTATTACAGTTAACTATACTTGTGTCTCTCTTAGGATAATGCTCAGTACCAGTAAAACCACAGCTAAATTTATTAGCTTGATGATAGCAGTGGTAGATTACCTCCCATTCATTAGACAGTTCTACGAACAGCTTAGGAGGAGTTCCTAATAATAAAATAAATAGTGCATAACTTATTCAATAAAATAACGAAGGAGAAGTTAACAGAAAGGAAGAGACACAAATATGTGCTAGCTTTTTGTCAATGAGGCAAAAGAATTTTACGTTCAAGTGATTGGTGGAAATAGAGTATATATTTGGTTTGTGTTAAAAAATATTGATGATGATTGTTCCTTTTAAAGGCTACCAGTTATGATGGCCATAGCATTTGATACATTATATTTTCTGCTCCAGATTTGCATCCATTTGGCATTGTTAAAACTTTTGCATTACATTCTATTTTACATAAATTTCCCACTGTGGAATAGACAAATTTCTTACTATTGAGGCAGAAAATTCAAGTAGATATGTATTAATGACATGTAAACTCTGAGGGAGTACCACATCTTATGTAGTTTTCATGTTAGTTCTGTGAAATTTTATTCTTATGGATCATTATGAATCCTGAAAGATCACGTAATGATTTATGAATTGAGCCAAACAACGTCAGTACTCCATTAATCTCCTCCTTTATGAGTATCTAGTGCACGTAGTTCTCACTTAACTTATTAGTGTCAGCAAGAAATGCAGCATTTGTTTAGTAGTACAAGGAAGTGTAATGCACTGTTCAGAAAAAGTTTAAGATTTATTCTATATGTAAGAGATAACATTCCTATATATATATATGTATATAGTATATTATATTTGCATACTATTCTGCACTACGTTGAAAGTACAAGGAAACATGCAAGGAAAACTCTAAAAAGCATTGGCTCCACCCTCCCACTGCTTCACCGATTGTGGAGAGAACTATTCAGAGAGGAAGCTTACATGGTATACATACTGAAGTGCTGAAAATTGCTTTCAAGGAAGCATCTGTCAAATACTTTGTATCTTCAGTTTCTTTTCAGAATCTCTCTAGTTTTATCTTTGGGTCGTCCAGGGTACATGGGAGGATGCAGTATATACTGGAGATTCTATGGGAAGCCTGTAACAGTGGCAAGAATTAAATTTAATATTCTGAGTTCTTTAAATAGCAATTTAAATTAAAAAAAGTCTTCTAGCCTTCTTGGAGTAATTGAGATAGATGAGCATTATATACATCCAAAAATAGGTTGCAAAACAGCTTTAATTTCAGGAACTACTTGATTTCTGCTGTTGTTATGTCAGAGCATGGCTGTACCTTAAATCCTAAATTGTGGGAACTTAACAGTGGGTGAAGGACATCCACTGGAATATTTATTATAAAGACAGATGCATGTGCTGTGTTGAGCACAGCTCTGCCAGAACTGGGAATGTAGCTACTGAGTTATTAAAAATTATGAGAGAAACACTATGAAGAAAATTTTTAATAACTTTTAAGTTGTATTTATATAAAGAGTCTCTTATTTAGCTACCTTAGAATTTCTCTGGATATCTACATATCTTTTACTTCTGTGGCTATTGCTGTGCTTTCCTATAACAGTGATATCAGTTAGGAGAGTTTGAGGCATTAAACTCTGAAATATATAGTAGATTATTCTTTACCCAAACTTTTTAAGTTAAAAATGACCACAAATAAGCTCATATGTTCTGTTACTTTTCCTTCCTTTTAGAATATTTCACCGCAACATCTCTAATCTAAATAAACTTGCTGACCCACAGCTTACTTGTACTCTTTGCTTGAACAGTGTTCTTCTGAATAACAGTATTTGTAAAGTCTTAATTTCCTGACTATTGATTGACTGACTGTACTGGAATGTGTAAGCAGTAGTGTATATGTATGTTTATATACTTACAAATATATTATTTTGACAATGTATATATGCACACGGACACTGTTGAAATATGAAATATTAGATTTTTTTAAACAAGTTTTATTTCCACAAGCAACTCTAACAGTAAACAAAAGTTTAGTCCTCAAGTCTGAGTGTTACCTCTACTCATTTTTAGATGTGTTCTTCAGGTTTCTTTCAGTTTCTCACTGTTCTTTGAAATGCTATTAGACTTTTAAAAGAAAGCTTAATGGAGAAGATCGGGCATTTTTCATCTCCCATCACAGCCGTACTCAGAGAGTACCTTTCCCATCAACAAAGTAGGCTTTTTCCAGTGTGGTGCTATTGAGTTACTAGTAACCAGTGAGAGTCAGGCTTGAGGTGGTTTTGTCTGTTTTTTTTTATGCCAGGTGGCTTATGAATATCAGTTACAGGTTTTGCAGTCTAGTCTCATTGGTGGATTTTTTTAGTTAGAGAAAGTACTTGTATTTTACTTGATCACATTTAAATTACGCTTTCTAATTGTTTTCCTCTTATCAGCTGGAATGCCAGAACTAGATCTGACTGTAACTCTCTCAGCAGACATGGAGGGAGACAAAAGGCCTTAGACCATGTGTCTTAGGATAAACAATATTTTTATTAACTTTTCAATACTACTTCTGTCATGAAAACTTCTGCTAATAGCCATGTTTTGCAGAATGGATGCGAAAAAGCAGAGTAAACCAGGTAGTTGTGGAGATGGTGGTATGGTATTGAAAGGACTAGGGAGTGAAAGCAGCATCTCTCCATCTAAAGCTCCATGAATGTCAAAGCACTCCATGAAAAAAATGCAAAGATTCTTCTTTTAGTAAGTTTCCTGATTACTTAAGACATCTAAGTGCTTATTGGACCACAGAGATTAGCAAGCAGGAGGTAGAACGTGAATCTACAGAGCCTGCCTGTAGTTGATGTTTACTATGCACTAATTTCCCAGGAGAGCGTTTATAGTATGGGTGAAAGGTGCCTTTTCGTAAGGTGCTACCTAACACCACTCACAAACAGTACCTATTTGGCAGCTTGTTTATTTGTATCCTGCTTACTGCATACTAACTCCCCTGTTACTGTATTGGGGAAGTGACAGTCTTGGCTGAGAATTTCAGTGGTAGCTTTCTTCTGTGGAAAACTGGAGCCATCTACTGTCCAAAGAGAGCATCGTTTAAAGTAAAGTGTATGATTTTTCTGTCCTGTCCTATATCCTAAAAAATTCCCCAGTGTTTGTTGTTAGTAAGATATTTGCTGACAACATGGATACAAAATCAATTAGGTCTAGATGTTTCTGGAAAAAACGTATCCATTTGTGCATATACTAAAAGGCATTTATCCAAACTTTAGCATTAACTCTTATTCAAAATTTTATATTACATAGGCAGCTTGAGAATCAGGCAAAATGCTGGACAAACAGCCATCTGCAAGTGTGCAATGTCTAAAAAACTCATTCAATAAAATTAACAATTATTCTGCTCAGTTCATAGTTAGCTTCTATTGCTAGTTATGCTTTCAGTACTTTTAAAAAAATTTCATTTGGAAAAGTACAGCTCAATTCTCAACATGACTCCATGGAGAAAGCATGCTAGGGTCCTAGTTTCCTATTTCTTCACGATTTTGGATCTAATAGATACAAAAAAATATTTGATCATACAGTCAAAAAACCAAAACACAACAATCAAACCAAACGCCAAACGTGGAAAAAGTCACGCTTTTTTGTTTAGATCTCTGACAGGACTTCCAGCTCAGATAAAACTTTGGAAATCTGTCAAAATCACTTTCCTTTACTGCTGCTCTACCACTCCTGCAGGTCACATTTTGCCCTTGTCTGCGGGACAGTTGCCCCAGTTATGCCATTGTGATGCCTAGCACTATGTTTCAAAGTCCTAAAGAGGTATAGCTACATGAAACTAAACAAAAAATCATATGCCAGTTAGAGGCATAAAATAGACTATAATGCAGGCAGCTGTTTCTTAGTTGCAATGAGCCATTAGAGAGTGGGAAGAGAGAAGAAACATAGAAAACACTTGCTGTTATAGTCAAAAGATACACACTAATTGGTTTAGCTTCCAAGGTTCCCCATCATTTTCATTGCTGTGACAGTTGCACGTGTCTTATTCACATTGGTCAAGTTTGTATATGTGTGTAAGATGGCATTTATGTGTAGGTTGAACCAAATGATTAAAAATGAATTGAGGGATATCTCCTGGGATTGGACATAAAGGTCTTGTAAACTGAAAATTTTATAAACAAACAGCTGTTGGGAAAATACCATTATGCTGTAATAGCTGCTATTAAAATCCATTAGCAATCTTGATGGCCTGTTTGAATTTGATGCATCATTTGCTCTGACAGCATTTCTTTCTAAAGAATTTTGTAAAATATGTGTAGATTATGAAAGACGGTCGTAATAGACTAGGAGATTAACACTGATTACACATTTTACTTCCACATGCCAAACAGGCTTTGAAGAATGCTCTGTATCCTCCAGTTTAAATGTCAGCAAATAGGAACACATTAACCTGAACAGCTCCCATCACTGTGGGAGAAATACACAGCTCTGCAGAGATTAAGTATTTCCAGGTTAAAAACCGTGTTTCAGGCAACAAAATAAATCTCCAGTGTTTTCCAAGAGTTTGTGCACTCTCCTAATTGGTGTCAAACTGTCATTCTCCTCCTGCTCACAGATCCAGATAGCACAGTGGAGAGGGGTACCACAGGCCATAGGGGTAGGCATGGCCTGTAGATCATGCTGCTACCAGAATTAGTCAGACTTCTAATGAGATTTTGAAAAATCTGTATGCCAAGAACTATCTGAAAACTCTCCTCTTTTAAGAACAGTTCAAGTGTCGGGTGTTATTATCTAAACTGTCCCTTCAGAAACAGGTATGAAAACCCACGGAGTGAAACGTGTCTGTGTCTGCAGGCAGAGGTGGGGCTGCGCTTCGCCAGTGCGTGGGTGCTGCAAGGGCCCCATCTGGTGGGTGAACAAGAGTGGAAGACTGAAACTCTATAGAGTGATCAGATTTAAACGTCTTTTAATCACGACTTCTTGTCTAATCTCTTTTTTTTTTTTTTGTAATGCTCATACTTAGATGATATAATGCTTGTTACTGTATATACTTTGGTTCCTGTTGCTTCCTGTACCTTGTGTTTTTCAATGTTTTATTCAATGAACTCAACAGAGAATTCTTTGTAAGGGTTATTCTGGTATAAACTGAGATGCCAATTTTATGGATACCCTCCTTTCCCTCTCTCCTTCTACCTCTTCTCAGTTTCTCTTATCTGATGTCTGCAAGTACCTTTTTGCTAAAAGAAGTGTCTTCTAGTGTTTCATCTCATCACTCCTCCTCTCTTTCCTGGTGAGTGGAAGTACAGTGGTGGAAGCAAACCTTGTATGTAAAAATATTGTTCTGCTGAAGTATGCAGCAGAGCTGTGGTCAGTTCCTTTTATAGGGAGGAACAGAAGGGTTCATGCTTCAGTCTGAAGGGAGATAAGTCAGAACCTTTATAACCTTCTAGCTCTGGACCATTCTGTCCTACTTTCTTTTGCAGATTTGGGGTTTTAAATTTTCTTTTTGTTAAGGATTATGATACAAGTATCTTCATCAAAAGAGCTGTAGGTCTACAATACTGCTATTTCTTCCAGTGTTGTCTTAACAGAGTTGCGAGAGGCTAAAACTAGAGTAATACAGTAGTTGCACCATTTAACATGCAAGTTGTTAAAAGAGCCTTTGTACTTCTCAGCTACTGCGTAGTTGTGATAATATATTATGGATTCCAATATATGCCCTTCTCTGGCACTCAGCAATAGATGATTTTGCAACACACTGTAGCGGAGGTAAAGCCCTCATGTCATTCCATATGAATGAATTCAAAGACATCAATTTCACAGAGGTTGAAGTGAGAGAATCCTAAAAATGAGCTATCAGGCTAGAAATCCCTAACTGTGGGCCTAATTAATAAAGTACTCATGCACATATTTTTACTTTCATGAATTACTTCAGTTACATGAATTTGGTAAGATTTGAGTATATTTTAAGTACATTTTATCCGTAAGTGTATTAGCAGTGTGACCACCCTACCACCCTATCTTTACTTTGTTTACTTCAATGTAAACTTCACAAATTCAACATCTAAAGAATTGTATTCAAAACCTTAGTTTTGAAAGCTCAAATTATCAACAGGCTACTGTGAATTCAATGGGTGGTGGGTACAAAATTTAGTAAATAAGCTGCTTGATTTGTTAGATGAAATTTTGCTTTCACATTGCTGAGAATTACTTCTTTCTTTCCTTACTGTTAGAAATATGCTTCAGTGACAACTCATGACTGCATTTATGAAGCAGAGGGTAAACAAATGTTTTTTAAGCCATTATAGCTATGCATGGCATGCCTGTGGAAAATTTAAACGTGCTATTAACTTGCTATGTATTTATTTTGTTGTTAATTTTTAGTTTGTTATTTATTGAGTTTATATTTAAATGTATTTATTTGCTTTATTAACAGTCTTACTATACAGTTTACCTGACAAATAAGGCTTGGGTCAAAATTTAAGTACTTGAAAGAAAGCTGTAAGGGTATGAGGAGAGTCAGTTGTGCTAGCTAGAGTCACTAGTGCACAGGATGGAGCTGAGAACAGTTGTTAAAGCCAATTTTAAACTTGCATTAACCTGCAGAAGCAGTATGGACCAAACGTGATCATCAACAACAAAAGTTTTTCGAAACTAATTGGCCTGGCTGCTGAACATGTTGTAAAATAATGATTTTGCATGCCACTCCTCCTGTAATGTTAAAACTCAGAGCACGTTTTTGTTTACCAGCCCCAACAAAATCCCTGTATTCTTGTTCTTTAGCCAAAAAAATAAAAAAAAAAATTTCTTTTTAGACACTCTTCATCATAATTTCTTCTAAACATTGAGAATTCCATGTAAATATCAAGTAAAATTAGAACTATATTAAAAGTATACCAGCTGCTTTGGCCCCTGAGAGCCAATGGTGGTTAAACTAGGTTTACGTGCCAATGTCAGTGATCCTGTGCTTCAGAGTGCTTAACTCCAACTTGGATTCAGGGCACTGTCTTCTTTGCATCTTATTTTCCACTTTTACTTGTCTAGAGAGAGAGCAAAACCCAACTTCCTGAAGCACACAACTTGAATAAAGCATGTCTGGTGGAGAACTTGATCTTGCCAGTTGTCATCCAAAATCTGCCTTACACACAGGTTTTATTTTGTTCTCAGAAACGTGAACCATCTCAGTGGTAAAAGCTGCTGTCTTAGCTGCTGCAAATGTAAAACAGAGACAAGGGTGCCACAGCTGAACTTCTGTCTGCTATAACCAAGTGTGTGTCCCCTGACAGGCATCTGCAGAGAACTTTGTTTCATCCTGGTTTGGTTGGTAATGACTCCTTTTATCTCTTCTGAGGGAACTGACTGTTTAACAAATGAGTTGCTAAAGGCATTTTGCTTGCCTAACTGTTAAGTGCTTATTAGATGAATCCTTAGGAAAATTTAAGTGAATTAAAAGAAACTGAGTTACTGCTCTTATTTTTAAGAAGACTGGGATTTTTTTGGTGACAAAAGTTCAATGGACAGTACCTGATCATCTCTGTTCAATTCCTAGTTCCTGTTCAGAAACAGCCAGTGCAGATGAGAGTAAAGCCAGTTCTGCTGAAAACATGTTGATCCCTCTTTTTGTGTCATGGAGGAAGAAGTTCAACTTCCTCAGCAGAGAGATGAACTGAATGAATGGAAAGTTAATTACTTTTGTCTTCACTTGTATTCCAGATGAGGGATACTCCATATCGACAAGGCAGGATGGGCAGCCAAGCACAGTGCCAGTGATTTAGCATACAGTGCAAAACTGACTTAATCAAAATAATTCAAAAGGCATTTCTGAAATTTTTACCTTCTTAGCAGAGAACTTTTACTTCCTGGAAGGGCATTTTGCTAAACTTGAGTGCCTAAGAAATAACGTGACTATTTTCTATGTCTGTGGAGGGATACTTACATGTATGTACATTAGTGGCATGTGCCAAATCCTTTGAAATCAATGAGAGGCTTTCTATTAATTTCTAGTTTATGTGATTCTGGATTGGCCTATTCATTCAGGCTTGCAGAATGAATACATAAAGGTAATAATTACACTTTTTATTTTTTAATATGCAGAGACCCCAGTTAGAGTGAAGCATTTCAAAACCATGGATCTGTGTTGCCAGAAGAAAAACGTTTATTGTGAACCAAAGAATAAAAGTATCATAGAGACTACAATACAATCAAAGAACATTTTGCCTTAACAGGAAGCTGTATTTGCAATTAGAGAGATTTGGGACAATAGGAAAAAGCTATTAAAACCTAAAACTAAATTCTTGAAGTGGCATCAGTGGTTCTTGTTGAGAATTCATTTGCAATAGGAAGGAGAATGAGAAAATGGAAATGGGAACAGAGAATTCATGAGAGGTAATAGGGCAAGTAAAAACTAATGTAAGTCAGGACTTTGCAGACTGGAGGAGGAAAACTTGTAGGAGAAAACAGTATTTTGGAGTTAAGAGAATGAATGGAAGAAGTACAGCTTTTGAGAAAAATGGCTTGCAATCAAAAGACCAAGAGAAGAAAGAAACAGCCCCTAAAGAAAGGCAGAAAAAGAGGTAGCTAGATGAAATAGAAGGCTTCACTGATTACTAAAATTTGATGAAACAATCCAAACCAGATACATTAACAACTTAGCATATATTAAAAGTGATAGCTCTGAATCCTGCACAGATAGTTCTTTTGATTTATTATCAACTGGTCATTTTTAAAAGCAGGATTTTTAATGGGGAAAAGAGTTTTGGATTCTGCACAAATTTGGATGCCTGATGGGCCTGTGTCAATATGAGTGGTCCATTGTTTTTTGTTCTGTTGTTCTCTTGCAAAATCATTTGCCTGTCTATGTAAATAGAATGAAATAGCTCTAACAGTTAAGTAACCATGGTTTATTCCTGTAGTGAGATTGTGAGATGCTTACATAAATTAGCAAAGTAAATGTGATGGAAGAAAAGAAAAAACGGTAAAAATAAAAGTCAGCAACTTGGGATTTAAAATTGCCATTTAACCTTTAAACAATTTAGAGAGATTTAAGGAATTATAACACTCAGACTGAAGGACGGTACTCCCTGGCAGGTTTTGTTGGGGCTTTTTGTTGGGTTTTTTGTTTGTTTTGTTTTTTAACTGATGTAAAAACTTTTGGGTTTTTGTCTTTGTTCTTGGTTTTTTAGTAATCATTTCATGTTACATACCCATCCCTTTTAGAAGGAATTAATGCTGAGAGATAATATCCAACAAAATATTTTTAAAGTGTTTTTCTCCTTTTGACTCCTTTAGCTGCAAGTTTTTGAGTTCCATCCAAAAGATTTTTGCGGGTTTTACAGTCTGTATTAGCATTAAAAACACTGGAATTTTTTTATTAAGTACAAGTCACACCAAATTATTTGTTCAGAGAGCCACACTGGAGGAAGAACCACAGGTTTCCTTCTGCTTCCCATCCACAAATGAGTTTTCCCTCTCAGCATAGTGGTGTTAAGGAACAGAGAAGCTGGTGGAGATGTGGTGCAATGGAACGATAGGCCATATCCCAACAACGTCAGGTGGAGACATTCGCTATCTTGGCTGCTCTCTTTGGGCTGCAATAGGAAGTCTGTCAGCATTCTTCTTCTCTCTTTTACCAAAATGGGGACAGGATTGGCTTCCATTGTATCAAAAAGAGGGAAAAAAAAAAAAAAAAAAGGGCACCTTCAGCATGAACTCAGCTACGTTATTTGTAAATATACTCTTGGCTCAGTACTGATGATTTATTAGCTTGAGTGAAAGAAATTTTCAAAGATTAGGAGAAAGTTATTTCCTTTTACAGGTGTGGAGGATATATGTGACCTGTATAATTTAGAAGGTATAAACATATATGATTTTTCAGACTCTCTGCCTAATATGGTATCCATTTACAATATTGCTAGCTTCATGCTATTGGAAGTGTTTTTAATGATACGTCTAGTCTTACTGTCTCCAAACAAAAAAAGTGCTCCTGAAAGTAGGATGGAAACCACTGTTTCATCCCTCTATAGTGACAGCAACTAAAGAGATACCATACTTTTTGCCATACAAAAACTACATGTTCATTGGAAAATGGCAATAGTATACTGTGCCATTGTTATGATGAAGCAAGTCTCCAATTCTAATTTAAGCTGCAGTCATTAAAAGTGTACATAAGAATAGCTCACCATCCTGCCTTGGCATTTTGGTTTTTTACTTGATTATATCTTCAGGAAGAATTAACATTTTGATACAACATTTGTTCATGGATTTGCAGTGGTTAAATCAATAGTTAATGAGGTTCATCGTATAATTTGAGCTTGTAGTTTGTTTATGCTAGACCAACTTTATCCATACTCCAAACAAATTATCTCTTATAATCACCAGCCTGAAGATAAATCTCTAAATGTTTTTCTGATGATAGTGCTGTGGTTGGCAGGTGTTAGAAGTGCCTCCCAGGGACAAAGATTGAAGATGGGCTTGTTCTCACAAATCCTTCAGGCGAGGTTGTTTAGCTTTCTATCCTGTCGTCTGCGGAGGAGCCTTGTATGGTGCCCTGCTAATGAAATCTAATAGGCAAAGGTCATACATCTTTATGAAGAAAAATGCAAAGCTAGTGAGTGATAAATGTGCTTCATGGGGTTCAATGGACGATGCTTAGTGATAAAATCCATGTTTAAACAGTGTTTCAAATGGCTTGGCATATCTCTGGGTTTTGTGCCTTAACTACTTTTTATAACAATTCTCAGTAGTGGTAGGATTAGATAAATACAAAAATAGCTGAATATGCATGCAAAGTTGTCTATGTAATTAAAGAAATAGGTGGGGACTTTAAGTCGGTAATTATTTTCCAATATTTGTAGCATAATGAATAAGATGGCTCGCATAAAAGTACATGGCAGTATTGTATTTAAATTTGAAAGCTCTGTTGACTAGCAATAGAAGCATACAAGCTTGTGTGAAGATGTGAAGATTTAGTAGACTCTAGCTCAGTTGTAAATCAAAAATGCGTTCGTCAAATGTCAAAATGTATAAAAAAAGAAAAGAATGGAAACAAAACGTACTGGCATAAAATTGCAAGTAGAACTTCTAAAGAATGCAAGTCAGTGCCTTTAAGAAATTGCTAATCTGAAGTTAGAAGGAGTTAAATAAACCAGATATTGTTGAATCACTGCTGTTTTTTGAGAAGTTACCAGTTCATTTGCTATAGTTACACTGCTGAGCTAAGAGACAGTTCAATAAATCAACTCAGGCTTGATGGATTCTACAAACCATTGCAATGAGTGCGTGGAAGGGGAAAGAAATCTCTTAGTATTCCCTGTTTGACAAAAGGGTATGCAAAGAGCCTGAATGGATGAATGGTTGATTAATTTTGCCAGAAATTTTCTTGACAGCCAGAAATTTGGTTTTGCGTTACCATGTCTGCATGGGAATTATTTTGTAAGGTATGAATTATTACATATAAACTTACACCTGAGACTTAGATGGCTAAAACAGACAGCTCCTGGTCAGTATATATGTGTCTGTGATGTTTCTTATGTTTTAATTCATCACTCTGGCAAGTCAGCCTTTCGCTTGTTACTTCTTGCTAATCAGTCAACAGTGAAATCAAATATTGTGTGTGATTAAATGAACCTTGTAACTGTAGTGGTAGGTTGTGTCTTTTTTATATTTTTAAATTGATTTACAAGCTATGGAAAAATCAGATGGAAGTTCTTAACCTGGGATCAGGACACAGAACAATATAAAGGAGAATAAAAAAGTGAATCATATGCTATGTCCATATGACCTATTGATTAGCAAGACACAAAACCAGTGTTTTTCTTCTCTTAAGTTTCTGAAGTAAATAATGTATTAGATTGTATATACTATACTATACTTTAGTGTGAGATTTTTCCTTTTCATTTTGTACATATTTTGTTCTTATTTTGTACAGATATATACTTATAAATGTGACGCATAAACAGGTCCCTGGATTCCTTTACTTTTAGGCTTTGCATAGTCATACCTGTGGTTTCAAAATAAGAAAAATTTGTACGTAATTCAGCCTTTAAAATGACCCAGAGGAAGTACATTTTAACATCGTGCAAGTTCATTTCCCTGTAGCGCCCTACTTGCAGCAAAAGTCATGCTGTTAGGATTGCAAGTTTTTACAGAGGCAGATTTTTAAAGACACACTGGAAAAAGGAGGTAGTATTTAACCCTTTAAACTTGAAAATCATATTTATACGTTTTGCTGTATTTTGTATTTTTTAACAACTCCAAACTACTTATCTTTCAACTGACAAAAATGCTGGAAAATGGCAGCTTTATCTTTATCAATCATTATTTCCTTATTGCAGAAATCATCAATTAACGAGGCTAATTACAAGTGCTTTGAATTTCTTCCCTTGAAGATGGAAATAAAGAAGTGATTTCCCCATTATCTCACTAAACTAGATGCTGTACAACCCTTCTTTGATTCCTGTGCCACTGTGAAACCTTTTTTCTTCTGGATTTTGTGGCCACAGCCATCTAATATTCCCATGTCGTTCCACTGCACACTACAACAGTATGCACACCATTACCTATGTTTGTTTATGTCTTTTGGCTATGCGCTTAATGTTTATCTCATGCAGTAGCAGCAGCGCCTTGACAGGACTTCATCTCCAACCCTTCTGATCTGTTACATTATTTGAGTGTATGTGCAGAGACCCCACCGACACCAGGCAGCTGTATTTCAGACAGTTAGCTGTACCTCAGTAGTCAGTGGAGGCTGCCTTGCTTGTGGATAAGAATTTGTGTTCCTTCAGGTGGGTGGCAGTGATGGCCACTGAAGATGGATATTCTAACTGGAGGAAGAATGTTCTAAGCCAAGTGGGCTGTTGTGATATCTTCATGTTATATGGATATCATAAGATACAAGGAGATGCTGTACCTCAGCTGCTAAATTCAGGGCTGTCTCAGTCAGCTCTGAAAATGTGGAATAATGGAACTGAAGTTTGGCTGTTTACCTAAGCAATATTTTTTCTTTGAAAATTTTTTTAATGAATGAAGATTTTCCTTTCCTTTCCTGGAAATATTGTGCTGTGCTAAATACATATAAAACATGGACATCTTTATAAGTTCTAGTTAAACACAGGTTAAAATGGACAAACCTGAATTTGAATACACAGATTTTGTACTTGTATTAAGTGCAAGTAAAACTTATTCAGCTGCCATCTCAGTTCATAAGGAGTGTATAATTGGTAAGACACGCTATCATAAAATGTCCCAGTGCTGTAGAAAAGGCACTGTTTCCAGTGTGAAACTGGGTAAGCATGCTTTTATTGAACAAAGCATGATAATTTCTCTTATTATAGATGAATCCTTCTTTCTTCTTTACTTTATTTACAGAAAGATGGTAGTTTTTGTATAGAGTGTTTTCACCAGTGGAATTAAGACAAAAAAGAGGTAAAATAGTGAATATACTTGTCTGTGTTTCTGGAGTCTTGTAAACACTGTACTGTTTTTTCTAATTTTAGTGCCCTTACTGAAAACTTTTATAAAAAATTGAGTCTTTTTCTGCTTTTTTGACCTTTTTTTTTTTTTTTAAAGGAGGGGGCTTCTAGTAATTAGCTGGATTTACAACAAATGGCACACAGGCTGTTAGCTCTGCATGTGTGCTATAACATTGGTGTTTACCCTATTATATTGCAATTTATGTCATAAAGTTTTATCAGTGATCACACAGAAATAAACTGCAATGCAAAAGTACTGACCATGAAATATTAAGAGAATACAACGTGAAGCAGTATGTATCGACTTCTGTATTGTGATAATTGCTTTCGTTGTGAAAATTCTAATGGGATACAGTGATATTCCTCATTTATATTTTGTGATGGTTGGGTATTTTTAGCAAATGAGTTGTCAGCAGAAAGGCTTCATTAGACCCATCAGGGTATCTGCCCATGAATAACGAATCCCAAACTGTACTGACAGTTTCCTTGAGCCAAAATGATGGAGCACCTCTGACAAAAGCCATATTGTGCTCTCCATGTGAGGAGTGTGAAGAACAAAAGAGACAGTTTGTTCTTAATTTGGTCAGGTTAATATTGACACAGTTAGCTTAGAAGAATCAGAAGTGTGTGTAATGTACATTTACAGTGATCACTTGGGTAATTGGCTGTAGGCTTTATGAATCAGAAAGTGTTGCTAGAGATGGAGAAGTTACAAATTATTTTTAGATATTTCTTGGACATTTTGCTTCTTTTAAAGGATCATCCATATTTCTAGTCACATTAACTCTTCAATTAAAAAAAGATTCCTAAAAGAAAATTGAGTTTCAGAGAAAGAAGTTTCACAACAATATACAGCCTACATAAATTTCTCAATAGAAATACATAATAACTGAACAGGTCATGTTCAACTTTTGTTTAAAAGTTGGTGGATATCTTAAACTTTCTCATTCTCTTCCAGATGATAAAAAAATACTTGTCCTTTCAGAATGTTCACCATATTGTTATGTTGTAGCATTATATAAACATTTATATGTGTTAGACAAAATGAATGCACAGTTTTATTACAAATGCTGAGACACTAAATTTCTGCAGTATCCATATTGCTGCTAACTATGCGTTTGCATAGTTAACAGCATTTGCAAAATATGTTTACTACTTTCTATTTATTTCAAGTATTTACATTTCAAGTGTACTCACAGCCCTTTTTTTTTTTTGTGTGTGTGTTACAGGTTACTTAAGAGGGCATTATGACAACTTATAATGTTTACATACGCAGTTTACCTGCTGTACACTATGCAAATATTAAGTAATATTTAAACCAGCTTATGCTAGTAAAGTAAGGAAAAGTAGTATAAGCCTGAATAGCTGACTGACCAGTGTCATGATTTGGCTATATGTCAGTGTATTCCCTACTATAATGATCACAGATCAACAGCGTATTTTACAGTGCTTGTAATTAATTTTGGATGTGGCAGTATAACTGTTGAAATGAAAAGCATTTTTTCATTTCTGAAGGAAATGTTTTATTTTCTTTTAGCATTTACAGTACATGCAACATTCTGGTTGTTTACTTAGGTTAGCAAATTTGTAGAAGAGTCCATATGTCTACCATCTCTTTCAATATATAGTCTTTGGTAATTTATAAGAGTTTCCTGTTTGCAACTTGCTTTATTTATATGAATGCTTGAATGCTTCTTAAGGGGAATATCTGAATTGTGTTGTTGGTACTAATTTCAAAGAATAAGCTTTATCTATGTTTGGGGGAGGGATGGAATTAAACTAAATTTTAGAAAAAAAAATTATTAAAAGGAATATCATTTATTATTAATAATATTTCAACAATAAATAACATATTAACAATATTTTAATAATAATATAACATTTATTATTAATAATAAATTTACCTTTGCTTATTTCAAAATTCATAATTGATTTTATGTTTTGAGTAATAGTCCAGTCAACCAAAAAACCTGATGAGGTAGAGCCATAGTGCTCTAAGACATGTAATCTGATCTTGCTTTTCTTCAGTAGCTTAGTCAACAGTATTTCCAGCAAATTTAGTCTTTGCCCCATTCTTTTAACGAGATCTGTTTGCCTTGTGTTTCATTTCAAGATACACTTAGTGAAGTAACAGCTTGTGAGAAACATGCAATAGGTTTGGGGCCCTGCATCTTGAAGGAGAGGTAGGTGAG